>NC_133862.1:7570043-7711747 GCF_044706935.1 Curcuma longa | reverse complement strand
TATATATATAATATAATGCTATGCTGTATATATATATATATATATAAAGGTTGACGGTATATAGATATATATATATATATATATATATATATATAAAAAAGGTTGACGGGATACACAAACCTGGTCCTCTTTACACGACCGATTATTAATAATTTAGGGAGTAAAGAGATAAGTGTGTTTTTTAAAAATAACTGAGATTTTAATATAATTTTTAAAAGTACACCTCCAAAATTTTATTAATATTGAAATGTCTCTTGATAATTTTGTTAATATTAAACCATCGATGTCTGCAATTTAATGGTAATTCTAGAAGGATAAAGTAGTAAACATCATTTTAGATAAAGGGTATTCTGAAAGCGATATAAAAATAAAAAGTATTTTTTATATTACTAAAAGATAAGAAACATTTAAAAATTGAGAAAATTTTATTTTATCTCCTTATAACATTATGTTTTATTCTTCATCGTTTGTAAAAATAAAAAATAAATTATTTTTTTATCATAATGTTATTTTTCTCCAAAATCCAAAATAATGATTTCTTTATGGTATGTGTTACACACTTAATGCTAATTGGGGATTAATTGGATAAAGAAGTCAGATATTTATAATATTTGTCATTCTTTTGCTGAAGATAATTAATAAAATGCGTATAGTAAAAATAAAAATACTACACGATCCAATTATATTATAATAGAAAGGAGGAAGTAAGAAAATCTTTCAAATATACACACGTGTGAGGAGCAAAATTTGCCCCCAGGGCATAGTTATAATTTTTTGATTTACCTCTTCATAGATGATCGTAGGACCGATCGTGTGGGACCGATTATGAGATCGATCGTGTAGAACCGTTAGATAGTAGATTCCACCTTTTATTGAAAAAAAGTAAAATTTGTTCAAAATAAAAGTTGAGGTTGTTCATGAAGGAATAAGATAATTTAAAATGAAGGTAAAAACAAGTTTATAAGCATATTGAAGATTTTAATTGACAAATATAAATTAAAATTTAAAAAATACTTTTGAACTCCCATATGACCTTGACTTATGCTTTATAAATGAATAAGGAGTGTCTGATGATATTTATTAGTAAAAGTTAAAAAAATATATTTACCTTTATTTTTGTTATTATTAAAAGGATGATTTTGAAAAAAAAATTAAAAGAATGCTTAGTGTCTCATGTTTTAAAAATTATCATTTTTTTCTTTATACAATATTATTATAGTATTTTTATCAAAATTATTTTGTTCTAACACTCGTCAAGCTATTTCATGTTATATCAATTTTAATCAAACTTATTTCAAGTTGTAGTAATGTTTTATAGTTTTTACTAATATTGAAGTAATTTTAAAATTGGAAAGTAATTATGATTAATATTGAAGTAATTTAATTAATATTAAAATAATTTTAATCAAAATTATTATAACAATGTTGGACTAATATAAGTAAAGTGTAAAGAAGATCAATTTTAGGATAAAAATTAAAATAAAATGTCTGTTTAAATTTTTTTAAAAATAAATAGCGCTTTTAATGATAATAAAAATAAAATATGCCTTTTGATTTTGTCCTATTTTATTTATATTTTGTAAATCATAAGACGTAGAAAATAATATTCTAAACTATAAGTGTAAAATAGGAAAATATGGCAAATGAAAATTTCTCTAGAAACTATTAACTTTTGAGGTCCCGGGGCAATGTTGCCGCTGTAAGACATTCAGGTTGTCTCCCAGGAGACCCGCGGTTCGATCTCTAGCTACGACGTATTTGCAGAAATTTTTCTCCAAATGGAGAAAGCAATCAAAAGATGTTGGGCGTCTGGGTTAGTCATTTCCTCCAAATGGGGAATGCAATCAACGGATGCTAGGCGTCTGGGTTGGCCGCTGCGTGCGCTTTCCGATTTACCCTGGTAGTTGATGCAAAACTTCCGTGGGATCGGGCCGATAGTGAAAAATTTCCGTCGGATACGGCCGATCATTTTCAAGATGCGCTTCCCAATTTATCTTAGTGGTCGGTGAAAAATTTTCATGAGACCGAATCGAATCACCCCAAAGTTAGTTGAAATTTATCATTTTTTAAGGTGTATGTGACAATTATCCAAAAAAAATGATAGGGAGATGAGGAAAACAGACATCAACGGAGATAACAAACCCACCTGCCTTCTTTTTCCCCGTCCGCCAACACATCCCCACGTCCCCGCCATGCCTTTAATGGAAACGGCAGCTGGCGTCGCCGCCGCCACCGCCACCGCCGGCCTAAGCCATGCCGACTATGTTGAATCCTCTCTACGCTCCCGCGCCGGCGAATCCTGGGATGAACCATCTTTGCCCCCTCCCACTACCGCCGCCACCCGCCTCCGCTTGATGTGCAGCTACGGTGGCCGCATCTTCCCCCGCCCGAGCGATAAGACCCTATGTTACTTATGCGGAGAGACCCGCATGGTGGTCTTGGACCGCCAATCTTCTCTCGCTGAGGTTTCCACCAAGCTCTCTCAGAACCTTCTCGGCGGCCGCTCCTTCTCCCTCAAGTACCAGCTCCCCAACGAGGACCTCGACTCGCTCATCTCAGTCGCTACAGATGAGGATCTTGACACCATGGTGGAGGAGTACGATCGAATCGTGGCCGCTTCCTCCTCTGGCGCTGGGGGCGGTGCCACCGGCTCTCCCGCCTCCGGCTGTTCCTCTTTCCATCTAAGTCGGATATGTCGCCTGCTTCCTCGATTGGGTCTCTCCTGGATGAATCCGAAGTCGGAGACTTGGTTCGTCGACGCGCTCAATAGCGCCATGGATGGAATGGGAATCGACGGACTCCCTCGCGGCCTGTCCTCTGACACCGCCTCCGTCAATTGCCTCCTCGGCCTCGAGGACGACTCCTCCGTGCACTCCCGAAGTGGCGCTACAATCCCCGGCCGTGGCGGAAGGGACCACATAGATCGGCCTGAGCCGCTCGTGATCCCGCACCGGAAATCTTCCGGCAATCAGACCCGCCAAACTCACGACGTTCACTCCTTCCCTGACTCGGCGATGCTCGATACGACTTCCTCCTTCGGATCTGCTTCTTCCCCTCCACCGATCCCCCTTTCCGCATCTTCCGTCTCCTCCACCGAAAACCCTCGCAGACATTTCTCCTCCGATGACGAACAACACGATCCGGGTGTGATCTCCCATCCTCCCTCAGCAACCTACAAAACCAAGTCCGAACGAACCACCCATCCCTATTCCTGGTTCAAGGTATCGCTTCTTCTAGTATCTAATATGCAGAAAAGTTGTGATTTGCATAAGCTCTTAGCCAAAAGAACTGCTCCGATCTCTCTTTCCAGGATACTGTATTCGAATGCCACCACTGATCAAAACCGTGAGCTGTCTGTTTCCTCGGATCCGAGCAATCACGTTCCGATTCTGGCAAATGGTGTCGCCGGTTACCAGTTGCCCCAAGTGCAGCAGTCACAACTCCATCTGCAATTCCATCAACAACATCCACAGTACATCTCAGTGAATCCCCATTTCATACCCAACCCTGCCGCCGGCAACGTCATCCCCGCTTCATCTTACTACCCGATCGCCTCCCACGCAATCCAGCAATCTGCGCAAACCCACACATACGACCCCCAGATTCCCATGTACTACTACCCGCTCCGGCCACCTGCGACGTACAATCCGGCGGATCCCAGTTCCATGCCTCCCCCGGCAAAACATGCTGTGTCGGTCCCTGCTAATGGCGCATCACAAACGCCACTAATTCACATGGCGCCCGAACAAACACATCCCTTCGCCAGAGTCGGGTACCATGTGGTTCAGCACCCCAATCTGTCTCAGTCGTCGGCAACGATGATTAATTATGGATATGAATTCGGCGGCGTTGCCCGCCTGCAGATGTATTACTCTCAGGCGGCTACAGCCCCGGCATTATCTCCTCAGCGTCAGTCGGCGATCTCTGCTGTGGCATCTACTGATGCCGAGGGAAACAGAGCATCATGAGTCTACTTACTTCCAATTGTGTGATCATATATTCTATTCAATGTTCTTAGTTATTACGGAGGACTATCCATTGTTGTTAGTGAATCAAGCGTACGCCTGTTCTTATAGGAACAAGTAAAGGTGGTGTTAGTCGGAGTTCCTGGTGTTGAGTCCTTGAGTCCACAAAACCTTGTGTTTTGTACACTACATCTGTCAATAAACTTACAAAGATTTGAATGCACTTGGAGTCTCCTTTTTCATCTGCTCGAACTCCTCCTCTCCGTTTGCCTTTGAAATAGAAATTTCGATCCTCCGGTGTGCTCTCAATGACCTACAAGTCAAAGTGCATCATTGGAGGGTTGGCGTTGCTGACGGCTCCTCCGACGGTCAAATCATCACTGGCTAAAAGATGAAGCTTGCGTAAATGCGAGAGAAAGAAATGCCAAAGAAAGAGAAGAGTGATTGTTGGTGAAGAAGAGTTGTCTTTATGTGTGATAAATCATTCCCCTTTAACTTATCTCCATCGGTTCTCATATAGTCGACGGAAAAAAATCTCCACGTGGGATGTCAATTGTCCGCTTGAGAGGCAGTTAGGGCACTGAAGACAACCATTAGATTGTATACTGATATTGTCAGCCCATTGATCAATTGTCACCTTCTGCAAGTTGTCGAAGGCTGTTGGGTAATTGATCAGGTGTGTAGTTGTCAGAAGTTAATTAAGGTCGACTGAGTTTGCTGAGTTAAAATGAAAAATCATGAAGTGAATGTCGAATCAATCAAGTCGCTCAATTGTCGAGTTGGTTGAGTCCAAATGGGGATGTCATAGGATGAAAGTCAAGTACTTAGATCTTGACCTTTCTGAGTTTGAACAGGACTTCTATGGTCAAAGTGTCCAAGCATCAAGTGAGACGAGTTACCCGAGTGCCACCTAATTTGAATGGGTCATCGCTAGTTGCCTGAGTGTGCTTGAGTGTTGCAAAGTTCGAGTGAGAAAAATGCCAAGTCAAGAAATCAAGTGTTTGTCCGTCAAGTTTTGCCCAAGTGCAGATCCCAACAAGTTGGTAGTCGGGTCTAAGTGGGTCATCGAGTGCTCGGAAAAGGAAGTTGTCGGTCGGGTGCTTGGGAAAGTAGGTTGACCTTCATGAGTTAGCAGCCGACCAAGGGGGCGTTTGGTTGGAGCCTTTTCCATTTTCATTTTCTAATTTCCGTGAAGTTGTTGTTTGGTTTACGTTTTCTAATGTCGTTTTCTAGAAAATGAAAAGGCATTCTCTTAGAAAATAGAAAACAATGAAATATCATTTTCTGATCGGAGAAGAGAAATGAGAAGGGAAATGAGAAAATGGGAAAACGCGGCACAGTAACTCCTCCGCGTATCATCGCTCTTGCTGCGTTCGATTTTTCTCCTGCTGCGTGGAGGCTGGCGGAGGCGGGTGGGGAGGCTGGCAGAGGCTGGCGGAGGCAGTCGCAGAGGCGGGTGGAGGCTGGCGGAGGCGGGCGTAGAGGCTGACGGAGGCGGGTGCGGAGGCTGGCAGAGGCGGGCGCGGAGGTGGAGCTGCTCGTGGAACAGAGAAGCGCAGAGGCGAAGGCGGGCACAGGCAGAGGCGGGCGCGAGGCGGAGGCGCGGGCGCGGGCGGAGGCGCGGGCGCGGGCGGAGGCGCGGGCGGAGGCGGAGGCGGAGGCGGGCGCGGAGGTGGGCACGGAGGCTGGTGGAGGCGGGCGGAGGTGAAGCTGCTCGTGATCGTGGCGGTGAAGCTCCCCGCGGGCTCGTTCGGTGCGCCCTAAGGCACCGCAGAGGCTGGCAGAGGCGAGCTCGTCGCTTCTCAGAAGCCAAACGTATTTTCCCATTTCCTTTTCTAGAAAATAGAAAATAAAATACCATACCAAACGCATTTTCTATTTTCTAAAAATTAGATCAGAAAATAGAAAAACAGAAATAGAAAATAGAAAATAGAAAAAAAATTTCAAACCAAACGCCTCCTAAGTTTTTTTAAGTCTAAACGGGAAATCATGAGGTGAATGCCGAATCAATCCAGTCACTAAACTGTCGAGTTGGTTGAGTCCAAATGGGATGTCGTAGGATGAAAGTCAAGTATTTAGATCCTAGCCTTCCTGAGTTTGAATAGTACATCTATGGTCAAAGTGTCCGAGCACCAAGTGAGCCGAGTTACTCGAGTGGCACCTAACCCGAATGGGTCGTTTCTAGCTGCTCGAGTGCGCTCAGTGTTGCAAAGTCTCAGTGCTTCTTGAGCCTGATAGTAGGAAAAATGTCGAGTGAGGAAATCAAGTGTTTGACTGTCAAATTTCGCCAAAGTGCAGATCGCACTAGTTGGTGGCCGGGTTCAAGGGTCATCGAGTGCTTGGAAAAAAGAAGTTGTTTGGTCGGAGTGCTTGGGAAAGTAGGTTGATCTTCAAGAAGTGAGGTCGAATGCCAGGAGTAACTCCGAATATTGTCCGTCTCTATTAAGAGATTGCGGCCTTGTTAAAACTTGGTGTTTACGCTTGGAGAATTTTCATTTACCAGAAGATCTTGTTGCAGACGGAAAGAACAGCAATGGCTTTGAAGTCCCAGAGTGTCTTGCTCACTGGTGATACTGGAAGCAGCATTTGTGCCATTGTCTGCTTTTATCATTTGATTGGCAAATGACAGCGATGGATTTATCCTGAACAGTTGGATTCCAAGACTTTACGTTGGACAAGCTTGTTCTTTGCCAAGGACATGCGTCAACCTGTGCACAGAAGAAGAGAGCCAGAGACATAAGGCATCCAATTCCAGTCCAATGCTCCAGAGACCATGAACTTGCCATGAATGACCGTTTTCATGTGGTGTAGCTTTGGATGCCATTCAGCCACAGTGTAGAGGAAGAAGCCATTGGGAGTGTTTCTGGTCAAAGGTTGAAGGTTTGTGCCTTAAAGTCTGACCTGAAGTTTATGTGCCATGGCTCCGAATTATCGTATCGAGCTACTATTTTTGATCTGCATGCATGTCCTCCTATTACAATACAACCAGCCATTACTTTTTAGCTTCTTCCTAGTGAAACGACATGGCTTTGGCCCACTGAAGCAGTAGTCTTTCTTTGACCTCCTGTTAGAACAGTGAGAGAGATGACATCCAAGAGTAGCTTGAGAGTATGGGAAAAGAAAAGACAATTATCCTTTAATGTTCCGGTCTGACAGTGGATTAAATTTTTGACAAATCTTCTATGATCGACTTTTATAATGAACTAGCAATAGTTTTGCCATGTAGGATCAGTTGAAGGAGTTGACCGTAAAAATTGACTAGAGGAGTCGGCCATCCAAAAATCATCTATCAAAGAATTAATTGTCAAAAAAAATAGTCACTACCGAAAAGACTTAATAAGAGATTAAAAGTAGAAGGGCAAGGGGCACTTTGGCTTTGCCCTTCAAATCAGAGTAGAAAAGTGGATGGAAAAATCATAGATGATCATACATAACATAGCCACTTTCTAAAGCTCCCTTCCCTAATCTTATATAAGAAGATAAGTCTAAAAGACATACCTCTTGGAAAGAAGACCAAAGGATGCATCCCATAAAGGTTGTTGTAATAATCATTGTGCCCCTTTATTTATTGCATCTCTTCGCATGTTGAGAGTTTGAGAAGTCGAGAGTTCAAAACCTACCACATAGCTCTTAATTATATTGACCAAATCTAACCTTGTTCTACGTTGCTTCTATATTGACCTAGTCAAGGGTCTGCCACGTGGAACCTCTTACTTACCTTCGCATCACAAGAATCTCCTTCAACTCTAGTAAAAGAAGGACGTAGTCCGATTGACTGGACAATTAATGCATCAACTACTCTGAGATCCTTGACATTAGGGTCAATATGGTTGAGATGTTGGTGTGAAGATGATGCCATGAACTTTCAAGGCGAAAAATCAATTTACGACTAAGTGTTAGTTGGAAGAATAAATGACAACTCTGTCCATGACATAGGAATATATGCTATAGGTGATTTTGTTTTTGAGAATATGCAGACGGTGCTGCTTCTATAGAGGAAAATTTATAGACGGCTTTGTCTTTGACAGAGAAAAATTTATAGGCAACGCTGTCATTGACGAGAAAAATTTATAGTTGACTTTGTCCCTGACAGAAAAAAAGTTATAGACGACTCTATCCTAATAGAGGAAAATTTATAGGCGATTCTGTGTCTGATAGAGAAAAGTTTGCACTATCTTAGACAGTGAAGGGGTAAAAGCAGTACGGAAAAGATTATCAAATTAATAATACAAGTGAATTATAAAAGGAGCAAATAAGAAATCACGAGTGTTTGTGCTTTTGTCCCCGAAAGAGGTGCCATCAGTAAACTAAAGACTAACTCTGCTGGAGTTAAGACTTTTGAAGTAACTGATAATTTCTTAAATTTGCATTTCTGTAGAGGTTGTATATCTGTTTCAGGAGTTGACCTTGATGTTCTCCTCAATTGCACTTGCAAAAGCATTCATAATAAAACAGAAGCAGATGAAGATGAAGATGATGCTTGTCTTAAGTGCTAAAGCATCTTGTTGCAATGGTGTGATTTGGGGATATATTCCTTCATAGCCATCATAGCATGTTACACTAGCGACTTCTGGAAGAGCATAGCTAATTGAACTCTTCATTTGGGGTGCCCTTTGACTTGAGTCTAATTCATAATTGGCACTAAGGACTGACACTAACACTCTTTGTTATATTTTGGTTGAAAAAGAACTTATACAACATAACGTGCCAAATAGTAGATTTCTAAAATATTTTCTGATATAGTTACTGATAAGCTGAGCCACCAAACAAGGATTGTTTCCAAACAGTGCTATGAATATTTGATTTTTGTAATTGCTTCATACAAATCTGTAACTCTGAAGCTGAATTTAAAACTACTTTCACTTGATATATCATTAGTCTAAGAGGCAAAAGAGTCTCCACATAAAACTTTGAATCACAGAAGGTCATCTTTGATGAACATAAACTAACTTGATGCATTGTTAATTCATATGGGAAATAGACTTTGGTGTTTCTCTTGGTAAAAATCATAAACACAAGAAGTAATGAAAACCTACAAAAGAATAGCTTAATAAAAAATACCCAAAACTTCCAAAAGAATAATTTAGTAAGAAAATAACCGTACTAGATATGTTCATCCTGATTTGAGCATGGCAGAAAAAAATACTCATCATATAAATTGCTAGATGATATTGTTATTAAAAAATAAATTAAATGCGGCCATGATAAAGTCCATGACTTGCAAGTGATAGGAGAAAAAAAACCCAACAAGCTGATAGAAGCAAACCTTTGTCTCAATTTGGGGCATCACCTCGAAAGTTTGAACTGGAGGGACAGAAGCTCCACCGACCAGGACACGGCACGTGCAATGTGAATAGAGCATCCTATGCTAGTTTGGTTTAGACATTATGCTAATTTGGTTTAGACATATTTTTTCCACATCGTTGCATAGAGAACATGCAAACTACAATTCTTTGTTTGGAAACAACAATATCAACAACTTATACCCATGGGAAGGCAGAGGAAGAGGTGGGACAACATTGTCATCGGGCGAAAAATATGCACCATCAGCAGCATCGATGGAGATCGATGAGGTGAGAGAATGACATTGACTGAGTCAACCAAGGCCCGTCCGTCTCAAATCATTGAGCAACCCCTCGAAATTGTTCCTACTCTCACTGAGGAGCAGGATGCGGTTGCGAAGAAGACCGATCAATGTTGTGTGCTTCAACGACGATAGAAGAAATAGAGCAAACAATGAGGGCAATCTATTAGTATAATTGATCTCCATGGTTTTGATATTTGTTTAATAATATATTTAAGCGTCTGGTTAAGGTTGACCTAATCAAGTAAGAAATCTAATCAGGTCAAAATTGATCGGATGACTAGTAAAGAGAAATCTAATCAAATCAAAATTGATTGGATGATTAATAAAGGAAAAATCTAGTTAGATTAAAGTTGACCGGATGACTAGAAAGAAAAAAGCCCCGTTAGTTCAAGGTTGACAAAATTATTGACAAAAGAAAGAAATCCAAGTAAGTCAATATTATCCTAATGCTTAGTAAGGAGAAAATCTAGTCAGATCAAAGTTGACCGGATGACTAATAAAAGAAAAAATTTAAAAAGGTCAAGGTTGACTAATGCTTGGCAAGAAAAAAGTTTAGGCAGATCAAGATTGATTGGATATCTAGCAAAAGTAAAGTTCAAAGAGGTTAAGGTTGACCGGATGTCTAGCAAAAGAAAAGTCAAGTGATGTGCCAAATTCGCAAATGCATGTTATTGTCAAGTAATAAAATATCAATCTCACAAAGACTGTAAATCGAGTACTAATCAAAATTGTGAAGTAGCCTATTCCTAAATATTATTCACTCTCTTACCTCAATGTTGATACGCATGAAGATGGTCTATCTCGAGGTGACCGATATAAACTTCATACAAGGGATGAAGAAAAGAAAGGAATCCCTAGGGAAAATAAATCCCTAGGGATGAGGACAAGAAATCTATCGATTCAATGCTCCCTCCCATGCTGTTTATTTTGAGGAAGGATGGATAAATAAAATTCATTCTTTTGTCTAAAATACCCATACCCTCCTCTTGCTCCTCCGTTGGGTAGCCGATAGCCTCCTCTCCGACGCCTCCCAGCCGCGCGCGAGACCACCGGCCGCACAGAGGGCGACAGAGGGAGCGGAGGCGCAGTTGTCACAGATCGGAGTGCGGGCGTGCCTCCCAGCCGCGAGACCACCGGCTTCGTCCTCTCCGACGCCTCCCAGCCGCGAGACCACCGGCTTTGTCCTTCAGCGCTGCCGCTTCCGGAGATACGGACGCCTCCCAGCCGCGAGACCACCGGCGGGCCCCACTCCGTCCACGCTTCCGGTGTGCCCTCGTTCCCCGACGGCTTCCTCGAGTACGCCGAGGAGAACGGCGTCTCCGTGCTCGGCATCTGCTATGGGATGCAGCTAATCGTGCAGAAGCTGGGGGAGTCGTTGACGTCGGGGAGGGTGGGGGCCGGCGACGGCGCCGGAGTGGGAGTCGTCTCCGTGCTCGGCATCTGCTCGCCGCCGCGGCCTCCTCGTCCGCCGTCCGATCAACGCCACCGCCGCGGCCTCCTCGTCCGCATCAGCGGAGGTCAGACTCCAGGGAGCTCCTCGCCTGCCGACCGATCAACTCCACCGCCCGGACTTCCGTGAGCTGATGGGGGCATCGGGGCGTAGGAGAGGAGCAGGACGAAGAGAGAGCAGGGAAGAGAGAGAGGATAGTTACGTCTTTTTCTTTTTCCATCCTTGCGTTCCGCCCGATTTGGAGGGGAGCGATTTTGACAGAAAATCCATCAACAGATGGATTAACTTTCTCTCCCTTCGTAAAAATTGAAAAAAGTAAACGGTGGATGCATGCATGCAGAGGAAAACTTTCCTCAGTTTCTCTTTCCGCACCTCCAAGTAAACTGGGCATAAGTCATGCGTGTCAATTCCAAGTGAGATTCAATCAACTCTGAGGTTGGAACATTATCCTAAGTCTCTTTTGACATCCTCGTGCCGAAGACACTGGACACGACTCGTAGTCATGCCAAAATATTCGGCAGTTGTACTTTTGAGCACAAAAATACTCAATAATATACTCGACTAATCGAGTCCAAATGCAAATTTAGTCCTCCTTATTAGAACAAATCTAATTGGACTTTTGCATAAACTCATGAATTTTTTTTTAATACACTTCTGTTTCATTTCAATTAAGACAGAGAGAGAAAAAAAACCACATTGATTAAATCTAATTGAAACAGTATTAAAATAATCAGTACCGATACCGTCCATAAAATCACATTGATTCTGTTTTTTTTTTTTAATTACTGTTCATTCTTATTAACGGTATGTGTACTGTCCATAAAAGTAATATAATTTTTTTTAAAACAGTACTAACAGTGTTCACAAAATAATTTATTATCCGTGTGAGCATGCACATACTGTTCATTTTTTTCAAGTCACTGTTCACCCAAAAAAAATTTAAACAGTGATGAACAGTACCAAAAATATGAACAGAAAATAAAAAAACATAGCTATATTTGTTTATGAATAGTAACATTAAATAGTTGTATTCATGAAAAAAAAAAAACTGAACAATGATACTACTGTTCATGATATATATTTTCTGCATGAACATGATAAAAAATATGAACAGTAAATAAAAAACGTAGCAATTTTTTATGAACAGTAACATTAATTAGTTGTATTCATGCAAAAAAAATAAATCCTTTTTTTATTATGAACAATGGTACTGTTCATGATATATATTTTCTGCATGAAGTTTACTGTTCAAAAAAAAATAATTGAGAAAAAAAAATCATGCATTCAAAAACTACGCTCTCATACTATTGTTGATCTGAATGCATGATTTATTAAGTAATAATGATAAATGATAAACATTTACAACGATTTTTTAATGTTGATCTGTACTTGTCGTCGGAAGGATGTTACGGATCGAACAACCCTTCGTGATTCACGAACCAAATTCCTATCACAAGTGATGTTCTTTTTCTGGAGAAATTTCTGCTGCGACACACAGCCTCCGAAAAGAAATTTTGCAACCTCTCCTTTCTATGTGAAGTTCTCTCATGGATGCACTTGAAAAATTACTCTCATCGAATGAAGAGAAGCCCTTTTTTAAAGGCAACAAAAAGCTGCCACATCTGCACAATGTGCAGACGTGAGCAGTTATCACGTCTGCACGTTGTGCAGACGTGATTCCATCATCCTCTGTTAGGGAGAGAGTTACCTCCAACATTTCATATGTGAGGGACAGAGTCGCCTACAACATTTTCTCTATCAAGGACAGAGTTACCATTAAAATTTCCTCTGTCAGGGACAATCACCTCTAATATTTTCTCTCTCAGGGACAGAATCACAACTAAAATTCTTTCTGTAAGGGACAGAGTCGCCTCCAACATCTCCTTTGTCAGGGACAAAGTTGCCTCCAATATCTCCTTTATCAGGGACAAAGTTGCCTTCAATATAAACTCTTTTGTCAGAAGCAGAGTTGCCTCAACATTCCTTTCTCCAAAACAATGTCGCCGCTTGCTATCTTCTCTACCTCAAGTAGAGTCGTCGTTTCCAGGTTCTAATGTATCTATCCCATTCTTGATACAAGTTATATTTTTTTCTTTGTAGTCTTGTTGATGATGATTGACTTCTCTGATCTAGCCGACTAGTTTGAGTGGGTTAAAGGTGCCGAACAACAACTCGAGCTTTTTGTCGCTTGAGCATTGTAGTAGTTCGAGCACTACAACATCAGTGAGACTATTTTTTCCTTCAATTAGACTTGAAGGGGAAGCTTGTGATGTCTTGGGAACGACATACGTCACGTGGCAAACCTAGGACTCAAATAAGGATTCGGTCAATGCAAACCTCGATCAACCCAATTCAAGATAGACTCAAGTTAGGTCGGCCCAGTTCTTTCATCCAGCTTAAGTCAAATCAACTCGGCAAGGCATCCGAGTTTAAGGTGAGTTAGTCTAGCTCATGGCAGAACTCGGGCCAAACCAGTTGGCACTGGTTGAGCTCAAAGGGAGGCATGATTGAAGATGCTAACGCAGGGTAGGCGTGGCATAGGCATGTCCTCAAGACATGGGAGGACATGGCTAGACGTGTTAGATATAGGGGCGAACGCGGGATATGCGCATAATGCTCGGTCAAGCCTTTTCCCACTTTGGCCAGGTTGTATAAAAAGATGTCCACTCTTGCAGGCGGGAGGGCATGCACAATATACTTTTTACGCTTGTACGCTCATCTTCTTTTTTCTTTTTTCGACTTTTCCTGCATGATCACCGGGGTTTGACTTGAGTGTCGGAGGGGTTTCGCCAAGGTCTGTCTTGGCCTCCCTTTTAATCATTTCCTATATTCTCAGCGCATTAGGACCTCTCATCACTGTTGGAGACTCTTGCCAGAATCACTAGTCTTTGTCGGAGTTGGGTTGGTTCTTGCAGAGAGCCTTGGAGTTCTTTTGCTGCCCACCTGCTCGAAATCACCCCGACAACCACTGAACCGACAACGACCGATCCGACATCAGCCGACCCGGCACACATTACCCGACATCAGCTGACTTGGCACACGTTGATCTTAGCTAGATCAAGACCCATAAGTTGGAACTGAATGCATCGTCTCAACCAACTATATTATTCTTGATCCATCCATGCGAATATAAAATAATCCATATCCACCCCATGGAGGGTTTAACATCTGTTGGTTATAGGCTGCCACAGTCATGATGAAATGTGCCTTTTGACATAAAGACAATTTTGGGTTTTAGCTTATGGCTTATCTTTTCTGTTCTAGTCCAGCTAAGAGATCTTGGGAAGGAAATTAAAATCCAACTTCAAGGTGTCCACATTTTTTCCTAAACAAATTAGAGCAAAAGCAAGGTTAAGTAAGCAATGAGATGAACCAAAGCATAAACATAAGCTATTGATAGACATAGTGAGTCCAAGCAGACAATAGCGAGACCAAGGGAGAAAATGTAAAGGGTGTTCTGTAATTGGACAATAAGAGTTTATTGAAAGTTCATCAACTCTTTAAAATGCTTAAGTGCATAACTTTAACTTGGTATTTATGAATTTATACTTTTAGTATACTAAGAACCTAGATAACAAAATTTACTATTGTGAATTATTTCTACGGTGTGTGGGACATTCTATATTCTATAATCGAACAAAGCCAACGTCAGATGGGTAAATATGATGCATGTGATCCTAGTAGTTATGGGCAAGATACAATTGATAATAAAATGATCAAAGGGAATGTATGTGGGCTGAAGCCATTGAGATGACAGCAATGCACGATCTTGGAGTGGAGCCCAACAAAGAATTCTATTCAACTCGTTGGTGCTCACTGCCTCAACATAATCAGGATTAGAATCACAAATACTATAACTAAAATCACTCCTCATCTCCCTAATAATAACAAGACTATTTAAGAAAAGCCTCATCATGATCAGATCATAAATACTGCAACTAAAATCATTCCTTGACTCCCTAATAGTTAAAAAATATTAAAGAAAGGGGATAGAGCGATTCTGATGTTTTAGATGCTAGTGGAGTCTATATTTGTTTAACTGAAGACATAATCAAGATTATTATAATATTCTACACCCATTATAGTTAACATCTTATTTAAAGGAAATGAGGTTCTCTAAATGGTAATGCTTCATCCATGACATTCTTAAAATAAGTGACTTGGCTAAGAACAATAATATGTTGAAGTGACAAGTATCCATAAGATGGCATGTATACTTCATGAACCTCTTCTCTAAAAACTATGAGGTATTGAGCATGGAGGTTGTGGAGAACCGCTAGGATGTTTTGTAATGACTCCATGCCTAGCTTGAGATGAATACAATCTAGAATTATAAATGCTATGCATGATTTAGGTAAAAACATCCCACAGTCATGAATTGATATGAATATGACCATGAACAAACCATAAATTGAAGGAATGATAACGCAATCATTGATGGCAAACATGCCACAACTATGAAGCTGCCATAAATAGCAATAAAATGATTAAAAAAGAAACACAACAATTGGATTGTCAAAAAGGCACACAAAAAAAAAACCCTTGTGAATATGAACTAAAGAAAGAGGAAAAAAGCAATTTGAGAAAAGCATTCTCTGGGCTGAAGCTGATAGAGGAAGAAGGGTCATAGGAGGAAGAGGATCAGTGGAGAATAGACATGGAATGGTCAATTAAATCCTAGGTTTAACTTTTATATCCATTGACTTTGGTCAACGTATGCTCTGACAAGGAATTTTAGTTTGACTCAAGAAATATCTTTACTTGGAAGAGAGAATAAATTCCAATCGACTACAATGATTTTGTTGGATTGCTAATGAATTCCACTCTGCTAGAATGAGGCAATAGTCAATTGTACCCATTCTGGTTGGACCAATAAATTTAGTTAACTCCAGGAACAATGATTTTTTTGCAATGAATAGGACTTTGGTTTGCTAAAACTAAGACTTAAGTAAACCGAAATCATTGTTCATTTGAATAGAATTGTTTTCTATGGTCTTCAGTCGACTAAATTTATTAGATCAGTTGACTGAACTGCTAGCTGATTCCAGTCAACTGGAATTTATTTGTATTCAAACAAAATATTCTCTCCTTGGGTTGACAAAAGATATCTCTTACCTAAAATACTTTGGTCGACCAAAAAGATAGCTTAGGTTAACTAAAGCTAGGGGTGTAAAATTTAAACCTACGGGTTCGGTTGACCTTTCAACACCTATTCTTTGTTGGCCCTCTTACTCTAGCAACCATTCATCTTCCTTCATCATCTTCAGCCCTATAGATTGGTTCTCTCAACATTAAATCTCATCAATGGCCTCGGGGTAAATCTTAAATCGCCTTTCCTCTTCTTTTAGTTGATTGCCTGTAAGGACCTTATTATGAAGTGGAATATGAAGCTTGTGGGCCATGATGCATTAGAATGAAGATGTGCTTCAGTGGGATCTAGCCAAGAGATGGAAAGATAATACCCCATAGCTTACCCTCCCACTAAGTCCAAGCATTGCCCTGGTGGCACTATGAGAAGGCAGGTTCAATAGCCCACTTTACAGTTCCATAACTTTAGACACAATATTTGGATCTAGTGTGAGCCAATATAGAGTATTCATAGTCATCTTGAAACCTAGGATGAGCAGATCCATGACATGTGCAATATATTAAGATAATTTTAACCAATCAAGATGAGATCATTAAATATTTTCATAATCCAAGGGCGAGGGTCCATCGAGGTCATTTTTCCATATGTAGGCTTAGTCTTTTTGTTGATTTCATTTTTGTCTGAGTCAATTTACCTTTAGTGACATTTGACATATTGTATGTATAAATATTGAATTATGTATCACAATTTTTTTAGCTTTTATATCTTGATATCTATATTATGTTTTGTTATTTTTGATTCTTGGTGGATAATATTGATACACATGCATCTCTTAATGTTTTAATTATTCGGATAATTGGATATCATGTGTTGACACAAGTTATATTATCTTGAGTGAATGCTTGATTGTATGTTTTGATACTTGATTGATGTTATTTTTATTGGTTGACATGTTAATTTTGTGATACATGTTCATATAATTGATGATTGTCAAAAGGGGAGATGTGTATGGATTAAATTGGATCCACTTTTTCTTGATATACTTGTTGTTGTTGATACTCTTATATCTTTATGGCATTGTTAAGGAGTAGGTAGCTCCATGTATGATTTTATCATGTTGAGGAGCAGGTAGCTCTATATGCATAGAGGATCTTCTTACATGGGAAACTCAAAATTTTGTTAAAATGGTAGAGACGTTCTCTTGGCTTAACTTAAGGTTGCGGTTGGATTGAGGGGTAGGATCCTTCCCTTATAGGCATGGTGTATCTATAGGATGCTGATACGATCCCTAAATAGACTTATTCAAATAACCCCTTCAAGATATTATCTTTTAGAATATGCTATTAGATTTGTTATTAATTTAGATAATGCCATTAGATTTATTAATAATTATCCTTTGAATAATTATTAGATTTATTAATATTTTTTATATTGACTTAGTATTGTTATAGGGTTATATATATAGAGTCATTATGTAATCTTTTAGAAACAAGCAATGAAGTAATTTATTTTGATTAATCAATTCTATTGATTATTGGAGGTCGATCCCCTTCGAAGTGATCATCCTATCTCAATCTTATTTCTTTTCTTCACGCAAGATAGGATACGGGTTCCTATCAACTTGGTATCAGAGCCAAATTCTTTTTCTTCGCCACCATCGCATATCCTTGAGCGTGAATTTCTTCCACACCTCAAGTACACGCCCACTAACAAACACATGGTCTTAACCTGACTTCAAGAGAAGAAGATCCACTCTGACATGACGACTGGAGGAGCTCAACCCGACAACAAATGGGCTATAGAATTTGAAGCTAAGTGCGAGGCACAGATGGATAAATTTGAAGCCAAGCACGAAGCGCGGATGGATAAATTAGAAAAAAAATTGTAGCATCCTTGGTCACAATAGTACAAGAATTGAAGGATTGTATCATTGGCTCCAACTCAAGCACTCTAATCAAAGAAGAAATAAATCAACAATTTCAACAACAACAAGATAATTATAAAGACAATTTGCATGAGTTAAAGTTTGATAATGCTAAAGAGAATTCATCCATCATTGGCTCCAACTCAAGCACTCCAATCAAAGAAGAAATAAATCAGCAATTTCAACAACAACAAGAAGATAGTTATAAAGATAATTTGCACAAGGAGTTAAACTTTGATAATGATAAGGAAGAATTCATCCATCATTGTGACACCCGTAATTGAAATCATTGGATCTACATCAATCTCTACTTCCATCATTCTAGTGAACGAAGCGATAATGCCTTGTCATCTCCAACAACATCCAACAAATCATAGAGTCAAGACCCGACGTAAGGCTAAGTGAAGAAAAAGAAAGCATTGGCATGCTCATAAATTTTCAACGAAGACCCAAAGAAAAATTTCAAATTTAAGAAGAAATTATAAAAGGTTATTTGTCTTCATCAAAAGGAGATTTCAATTGGTGCACAAGAAAAAGCTATTTTATACAAATCATCGAAAGAAAAAGAAGAAGAAAAAAATCAACCTTGAGGACAAGGCTGTTTTGAAGGACGGTGGAATGATACGATCCCTAAATAGACTTATTCAAATAACCCCTTCAAGATATTATCTTTTAGAATATGCTATTAGATTTGTTATTAATTTAGATAATGTCATTAGATTTATTAATAATTATCCTTTGAATAATTATTAGATTTATTAATATTTTTTATATTGATTTAGTATTGTTATAGAATTATATATAGAGTCATTATGTAATCTTTTGAAAACAAGCAATGAAACAATTTGTTTTGATTAATCAATTCTATTGATTATTGGAGGTCGATCCCCTCGAAGTGATCATCCTATCCCTGTCTTATTTCTTTTCTTCGATTTTTCGCAAGATAGGACACGGGTTCCTATCAGATGCCTAGATCGATTGAGAGTGGCTTGTTACATGGGTGCGGAGTATAACATGGATTGAGGGGAACCTTTGATCCATTTAGATGAAAAGCTAATAGAAATTTCTCTTGCATTTACTTTTATGCTCATATGCTCTAGTGTTGTAATTGCTAATGTTAAGCATCAAAATGGAGAAATTATTAGTTTTTCTTGTGATTAGGGTTAATCATGGTTTTTAATGGTTGACAAGCGATTAAGTTATTTGTTTGTATTTGATGAGGTACTTGAGTGTGCAGGGATTTTTGTATCAAGCTTATTCAGTAAACTTGATTAATTGAGTATAAAGTTGGGCGGAGCTTAGGAACTCTGATGGTTGTCAAGATTGAGGGAACTTGAAAACAAAGTGACCAGTGTATTGTTATTGTTTGATGTACTCTTGGGTGTGTTTTGGATAGGATGGTTGTATAAGACTGAATAGTCTCTAGGTATGTAGAGTCGATACTTAAGGAACTTCATAGATAATGTATGGAGACCTAAAGAGACTTGGACACTTAGTTATCCCTAGGCAAGTGTTTCAAGGCTTTAAGATGAACTATGATATCATAGGGTTATCTAGACAAGACATAAGGCTACGAAGTCCTTTTGGGTTGAACTAGTAGTGAGGCTTGTCGACCAAACCCTTTAGTTGACATATGCTAAAGGAGACAAGTCATCTAGGTTCAAAACCTTTGTGCTAACACGTTAGAGTTGACTAAGAGTTGTTCTTTGCTTGATCTAACCTATGTTGGCTTGCTGATCGTTTTGGAGAGTCATTAGACCCTTAGTTTAAGGATTTTTTAGTTGGTTTGGACATATAAGACCTTGCTGAAATAAATAGTCTCATTCACTCTTAATCACTCTTAAGTGTCTAAAACAACTAAGTGCTCAATTTCTTTTTAAGATTTAGGGTTTAAAATGTCTCATCCTAAATTTGTGAAGCTATCTTGGCAATACCTTTCTCGCCAAAGGATAGGTCGTCTAGTTTAAAACCTCAGTCCCACTGGATTTGGTTGACAAGGGTTGTTCTTTGCTTGATCTAACTTGTGCTGGCTGGCTGTTTTGGAAAGTCATTAGAGCCTTAGTTTAAAGGAATTTTTAGTTGGTTTAGACTTAAGATCTCGTTGAAATAAATACTATCATTCACTCTTAATCACTCAAGTGTCGAAAACAACTACGGAGCTATAAGTATTGTAGGGTTTAGGGTTTAAACGGTCTCATCCTAAATTTGTGAAGTTGTTCCATCAGTGTGGCACTCGTGATTAAAATCATTGGATCTATACCAATCTTTACTTCTATCGTTCTAGCAAACGAAGCGATAATGTCTTGTCATTTCCAACAACATCTGAGAAATCATGGAATATTTTTTCATCATAACTTGATGATGACCCAACGTAAGGTTAAATAAAGAAGAAAGTATTGGCAAGCTCATAAATTCTCAATGAAGACCCAAAGAAAATTTTCAAATTCAAGAAAGAATTATAAAAAGTTATTTGTCTTTGTCAAAAGGAAATTTCAAGTGCTGCACAATAAAAAGTTATTTTATACAAATCATCGAAAGAAAAAAAGAAAAAAAAGATTAACCTTAAGGACAAAGTTATTTTAAAGGACGGTGGAACGATACGATCTTTAAATAGACTTATTCAAATAACTCCTTCAAAATAGTAGCGTTTAAAATATGTTATTAGATTTGCTATTAATTTAGATAAGATCATTAGATTTATTAATTGCTATCCTTTGAATAGGTTATTAGACTAATTAATATTCTTTTTAATTAACGACAAGACGGACCAGTATGACTCTGTCCCCTCTTTCACATATATAATCCCCTTTCTTTACACATACATGTACGCCCGCTCACATCTTCAACACGCTTCTTTCTCTAATTTTTTTCCTCTTTTAGTGACTGACTTACGCGTTGGAGGGGTCGAGCCAGAGCACTCCTGGCCTTCCTTCTCATTGTGTTGGTACTTATAGGCCCCAGAGCTTATCTTCTCCTTCCTCCTCACAAAATCAATCTCCGGTGCTGCATGACTGATGACGTGTCCAAGAGGCGATTTGAATAGCAACACAACTAAAAACTAATGATCTTCACATATTTTATGAAGAATTCAAGGAAGTAGAGCACTCAGGGACTTAATTAGCTGCATCATCGTCAAGTCCGTCTTCTTCCATCTCTCCACGCCAATGAAGACTAATTAGCTAAAAATGATCGGAAGAACTTTGGGTACCGGAGCCACCCTTCACCCTTGGCCGGCGCCGCCTTCCTTGTCCCTTCTCGTAGACGTCCGGCAGCAACTCGACGAGCGAAATCGCTGCCTTCCTTGTCCATAACATGATAACAGTGCGCGATATCTATGGACTGTGCGACCATCGCCGCTGCCCCCAGCCCCGCCTTCGCTGCCTTCCTCCTTTACCACCACCGCATCGCGTTCACTGCTTTCCCCGTCGAGAGTTTCATCATTGCAACTCTCCCTACCGCAAGCGACGTCGAGCCCGCCCTGTCGTCGCGACTCTGCCACCGTGGCCGGAACATCAACGCCAGCCACCCGTCACTTCAATTGGAGATGGAAATTGTTTGTCCTAAACTCCCAATTTATTTCAACTTATAGATTTTAGTAGAATTGAGGGGACCTGTTTGCTGCATGTGAAGAGCACCATATCTGAAAATCTGAATATGAATTTAGAGTCTGACATAAACACAACATGACTAGCTCTCACTTCATTGGCCAACAACCTCCACATGCAGATTTAAAGTTCAAATACAATAAATTATGCAAAATAAAATAAAAACTATGAACTCACTACAACTCTTTCTCCTGATTTTTTTGGAACTTAAACAGGATTTATGTTGCAACACTCCTATTATTTGAGGACTAGTTGAAGTGCATGGTACAGTAAGCCTTAGTTATGATGTGAACTAGAGGAATTGGTTCATGATTCGTTTAGGACTTTGAGTGACCTTGGAACAGGAGGAATGCCGACATCTAAATTGCCCTCTAGAGCTTGAACAATTTGACTCATTGTTGGCCTCGAGCTCTCGTCATCTTGAATGCACCAGCAAGCAAGTTTACAAGCTATTTCAAACTCTTCTGAGTTGGCTTTACCCTCTAGCCTTTGGTCTAGCAAGCTTTTGACATCTCCGATTATGAGTTTGTTTGTTGCGACTAAGGGGAAGAATTCGAAACTACTTTCTCCTTTGCAGATTAGGTTTCTTTTTCCCGATATGATCTCGAACAACATCATTCCGTAACTGTAAACATCTACTTTTGTAGTGATGGGCATACCTGAAATCCATTCGGGGGCGATGTATCCTCTACTTCCTCGAATGGTTGTGAGAACTTTGCTAAAGTTCCTTCCGAAGAGCTTTGCTAGACCAAAATCAGCTACTTTTGGCACAAGTGCATCATTCAACAGTATGTTCTCTGGCTTGATGTCACAATGTATGATGTTGTCCCTGCATTGCTCATGAAGATAAGCTAATCCTCTTGCAATTCCGATAGCGATTCCATACCTTGTTTTCCAATCCAAAACATTCGAGTTGCTACGAAAAAGCTGATCAGCTAACGAACCGCTTGGCATGAATTCATAGACCAACAACTTCTTGCTCCTTTGAGAGCAAAAGCCGATTAGCCTAATGAGGTTCACATGTTGAATGGCTCCTAGTGTGCTCACCTCCGCTCGGAACTGCTTCTCACCTTGGTGAAGACCCTCAAGCTGCTTCACAGCAATATCAATTGAGCCGGGCAACGACCCTTTAAACACGGATCCAAAGCCCCCTCCTCCGAGCTTTTCAGAGAAGTTTTTGGTGGCAATCCGCAGCTCATCATACATGAAGGAGACCAAAGAATTTTGCACAACTTTTGAGTTTTGGATAGCTCTTCTCCTCTTTCGCTTCCATAGCAAACCCCCAATGATGAACAAACAAACTACAACAGCCGGCACGACGACTCCGATGGAGATGTGTGCGACCATTCTCTTCTTGTTGCTGTCAGAAGTTTGCAACTCAGAGGCAGCCAAGCGCAGGTAAAGAGTGCCTGCATCAGGTTGATTAAGTTCTTCCTGAAGATTGAATAATTCTCCATGCCAAACAAAGCACCCAGTGGAGTTGAAGGAGTAAGCATTACAAGAGCAATTACTCAAGCAAGCTTGTTCACAATCTTGGGAGCTCCGAAACTCGGGCAAAGTGAGGGAGTTGTCAGGTAGTCTGACATTTTCCATCTTAAAGAAACCATCCTCTTCAGAATTGTTCTGGCCATTGCACTGTAGAGAGACCACCCTTCCACAACCCTGGCTTCGATCTCCCAAATCCCAATCTGTCTGAGACTTGATCTTGAAACCTTTAATGCAAGTGCAGAATGGCGTGGAGAGGTCATGGCAGCTGCCGAAAGGCCCGCAAACCCCATAAGCTGAGCACTTGCTGGTTGGTCGATCCCAAGCGAGCATCCATGACTTCGAATTCTCCATCCACACCAATAGTTGGATCTGGCCGGTATCATAATTCAGGATCTCTCTAGACAAAAGTTGGTTGGCTTTATCTTGCGTATATATGATATACATCTCATCTGTATCGTTGACTACTTGCATTTGGTACATATAATTGGATGTGGCCTCAGGCACTAAACTAAATTCGTGGCCATCCCATAGTCCACTAGCCCAACATATCCGAGACATATTCCACAAAATTAAGTATTGTAATTGTCCAGTCGGATCCATCCCGTAGGTGAAGATCCCAGGAGACGGGTCAACTTTATTCTTCCAGGAAGTGGTATGTTGGGATCTTTTGGTGATCTTATTGAACCCCAACTTGGCACCGGGAAGCCAAGTGTCAGTGGGGTGATCAAAGCTCTGCCAAAAGATGAGCGAGGAGTTGGATCCATCCCTGAGCTGGAGATTACCGTTGTCGAGGATGACCGCGACGACTGTGGAGTTGGAGGATGAGATGGCGGTGACGTTGGTGGACCAGATGATAGATCTGAACTGGTCGAGGAGGACGAGGTTGCCATCGTCTGAGATCTTAAGCTCCGACGTGGTTGGGTCCGTGACTGGAGTGACTCTGTTGGCCACCCACACGGGGGTGAGCACAGAGATCTTACCGTACCAGATGCTGATGTAGTAGTTGCCGCCGCTGCCTGGTGGCGTGAAGAAGCCGAGCACGAACGTGCCGTCTGCGGAGGTGATGGTCTGGTTTCCGGTCAGAGAATGTTGTGCAGAGATTGTGTCAGTTGACGTTGCGGAGGTGAAGGAGAGAAGAGAAAGAGAAAGGGTGAAGGACAAGAGCAAGAATGAAGTTGCACTGGAACTTGAAGGAGCCATTGCCATCGCCATTGCTGATGGCTGATGAGCGACGAGACCTTAGAGGGGATGGAATAATATTTAATGGCGTCTGCGTCTCTGGCAGCTTGAAGGAACTGACTTCGACAACGCCGTTCGAATGTGTTCTTAACTAAAACAACAATAATTTATAAAAAGGTACATTTAAAATGTTCAAACTCTCTCCTACAAAGGTAATTTATTCACGGTTCCACGCGGTCAGTTTCACGACTATCTGTGAGGAGAGTATTGTCTGGTTTCGTCAGGATTCGAACTCTTGTCCTCTTCTGTAAGTTTACTGCGCCGTAACCAACTCAGCTATGTCCGGAGGCAAATGTTCAAACTCTCAACCTGCTCCAATGAATTCATTAACGCTTAAATTTATAATTAACAGAGTAGTCGACTGAAAATACTATTTTACTACCCAGCTAGTTACTATTTCAATCAATTAAAAATTATTTCTAATCAATTAAATATGATTCAAATTAATTAGTTATAGTCAAACCGAAGTGTTTAATAAGAAACTTTATATTTCAGTCGAATCGACACCTTTGCAATTTTAGTGTTTCCTTGAACATGTCAATGTTATTTTTCTCGATTGTAAATCATGTAAAGTCATCCAAACTATTTAATGTTCTAACAACCTTCAATTAGTGTTAAATAAAAAAATATTGTCCATATTTTTTTTAAAAAAAATTGATCAATAGATTCATATTTAATTGACTGATCACTATCAAATACTGCAAGTAAGATTCCTTGAATAGCAGCACAGGTAGGTTTTCGATAGTGACATCTGAACTTAAAAGCCCTCTGATTTTTTTTTTTTTTTTTTGCAAAAAAGCACAAAAATTCTTCCGTAATTATAGCGATATATCGCACTCGCCGAGAATCGCTTTTCTTCGGCTGGATCTGTCGATGTGCCGTCTTCTCCATCGATTTGCTCGACCACTAATTTTCATCGCTTCTCCTCGGTGTTCGATCGTCGACAGGCCTAGCCGATTCGCCTCCACAGGATTCTGCCGCCACTTGTCCAGGTTATTCCTATTCGACTTTGTTTGAACGCGAATCAGATCTGCTTCATTTGAGTTTGGCATCACTTTTTTCTTCGAGAAAAGTAAGCTCTATCTATGCCACACTGGTTAATGTATGTTAACTTGCCTTGGAGTCGCGTGGTGGCGATGAGATCATTGCAGTGGTTTTCGATTGGTCCTGGATTTCTAGGGTGGTTGATGGATTCAGGGTTGTAAAGGGAATAGGGCTGGTTTATGGATTCAATCTTGGAGTGGCAGAACAGACTAGGCTAGGATTTCTTGGAGTGACCTAGGTTTGCAGGAGTCGCCACCAGATCCGCCCTACAAAAACACCCTATGTTCTTTATTGCCGAATCTTGTGTGGGGATTGAGCAGATTTTTTTTTTCTTAATTACTTGTTGATACTGTGAAAATGGAAAGAGAAATCATGTCTAGTTTTTACAATTGAAAATGCTGCATTTTTCCTCAATGTAGCAGAACACCTGAAATCTCTAGCCGATACCAGTATTGTATGTTCACGTAACTAATACTTTCTTTCTCTTTGCTACATGGTTACTCCTCCAGCTTTTCAGTGACCGATCAATTCACTTGATTACATTAACAATTTAACATAGAAGCCAAACAAGGCAATCAGCAACGACCTATACCAGAAACACACTAGTAAACTGCTACTTCTTTCTTTTTTGCTTATAACAAAATTTATTGATTCTACTTCAACTATTTCTTATGCATTTCCTATAGGATTTCTCATTTATTATCAGAGCTCCTTGATGTGTGGCTTTCGGTGTCAGAGCAATTTGAAGTGGTGTTCGCTGCCTGAGTGCTTCGGTTTGATGAGCACTCGAAGAAGAAATTGATAGGCTGAGGAACATCAGAAGCAAGCAGAAGTGATCTCGGGACGGGAGGTGCATGGACATCGATGATCCCCTCGAGAACCTGAACGACCTGCCCCATGGTTGGCCTGCAGTTCTCGTCGTCCTGAATGCACCAGCAAGCGATCTTGCAGGCTCTGTCCAGCTCTTCCATGTTAACTTCTTCAGGCCCCAACTTGCTATCCAGCACACCCGCAGCGTCGCCTTCGATCAGTTTGCTCGCCGCAAACGTTGGGAAATACCTTGTGCCATCTTCCTCTGCTGCTGGTTGCCCCAGGTTTCTCCTTCCCGAGATGATCTCCAACAGCACCATACCGTAGCTGTAAACATCGGCTTTGGCAGTGATGGCGACGCCAGTAATCCATTCGGGGGCGAGATAGCCCTTGGTTCCTCGCAAGGTCGTGAGGACTCGACTGAAGTCTCGTCCCACGAGCTTCGCGAGACCGAAATCTGCCACCTTGGGGTTGAACGAAGCATCCAAGAGAATGTTCTCCGGCTTGATGTCGCAATGTATGATGCACTCTCTGCATTGCTCGTGCAGGTAGGCTATTCCTCTAGCGATGCCGATTGCGATTTGGTATCTCGTCTTCCAGCCCAAACGAGAGAAAGGGGCGTTGTGAAAGAGGTGAGAGTCCAAGGAACCATTTGGCATGAACTCATACACGAGCAGCCTCTTAGATCCTTGAGAACAAAATCCAAGTAGACGAACGAGGTTGACATGTTGGATCCTCCCGACAGTGCTCACCTCCGTTCGAAACTGCTTCTCTCCTTGACGAAGGCCTTCCAACTTCTTCACGGCGATATCATTTGACCCCGGCAACGTCCCTTTGAACACCGATCCAAAGCCTCCTCCCCCTAGCTTCGTCGAGAACTTCCGTGTGGCTTGCTGCAGCTCATTGTAAGTGAACGAGACGAGACGACTCTGCATAGCCTTTGCTTTCTCAATCATCCGCCCACTTTCTCGCTTCTTTATCACAATCAAAATGACAGGAACGCTAGAAAACAAGATGGCCAGAACAATGGCACCGATGATAACCCAACTTGCCACTCTCTTCTTGTCTGTTTCAGAAGCTTGCAATTCCGAGGCAGCCAAGCGCAGGTAAAGAGTACCTGCATCAGATTGATTATATTGTTCTTGCAGATTCAGCAACCCTCCATGCCAAACAAAGCAGCCACTACCGTTGTAGGAATAAGCATTGCAGGAGCAATCACTCAAGCAAGCCAACTCGCAGCCTTCCCTACTTGCAGGCGTGGTCAAAGTGTTGGGGCCATCAGGTAGTCTTACATTTGTCATCTCAAAGAAGCCATCTTTCTCTGAATCGGCAGAGTCATTGTTTAGATCACTGCAATGTAAACCAGTCTCTCTCTCACAGCCCTGACTTCTATCACCCAAATCCCAATCTGTCTGAGACTTGATCCTGAAACCTTTAACACAGTTGCAGAAGGGTGAGGTGAAGTCACTGCAGCTACCAAAAGGTCCACATACCCCATAAACTGTGCACTTGCTGCTTGGTCGAGTCCAGACGAGCATCCATGACTTCGAAATCTCCGTCCACACCAGTACTTGGTTCTGGCCGGAATCATAATCCAATACTAGTCTAGCCGGGGGACGATTTTGATATTATCGCATCTCCCGTGTATGTGATATAAATCTCATCTGTATGATTGACTACTTGCATAGTGTCCCTATGATCTGATGGGGACTCAGTGACTGAACTAAATTCGTGGCCATTCCACATTCCACTAGCCCAATATATCCGAGACAAATTCCATAAAAATAAGTATTGTAATGTTCCAGTCGAATCCATCCCAAAGGTGAAGATCCCAGGAGAAGGGTCAACTTTATTCTTCCAGGAAGTGAGGTGTTGGGCGCTTCTGGTGATCTTATTGAACCCCAACTTGGCACCAGGAAGCCACGTGTCCGTGGGGTGATCAAAGCTCTGCCAGAAGATGAGCGAGGAATTGGATCCATCCCTGAGCTGGAGATTACCGTCGTCGAGGATGACCGCGACGACTGTGGAGTTGGAGGATGAGATGGCGGTGACGTTGGTGGACCAGATGATGGATTTGAACTGGTCGAGGAGGACGAGGTTGCCATCGTCAGAGACCTTCAGCTCCGACGTGGTTGGGTCCGTGACTGGAGTGACTCTGTTGGCCACCCACACGGGGGTGAGCACAGAGATCTTACCGTACCAGATGCCGATGTAGTAGTTGCCGCCGCTGCCTGGTGGCGTGAAGAAGCCGAGCACGAACGTGCCGTTTCCGGAGGTGATGTTCTGGTTTCCGGTCAGAGAATGTTGTGCAGAGATTGTGTCAGTTGACGTTGCTGCGGAGGTGAAGGAGAGAAGAGAGAGAGAAAGGGCGAAGGACAAGAGCAAGAATGAGGAACTTGAAGGAGCCATTGCCATCGCCATTGTTGATGACTGTGAGCGACGAGAGTTTGAAGCAATGGAATATTATTTAATGGCGTGCTGGAATCTAGAAGGAGCTGACTTCTTCAACGCCGTTCAAAATGTGTTCTTAACCAAATTGGATTAATGCCTCAGTCCCGCGGGAAGGAAATCAAACAGAGCAAATTTGAGACGCTAACGTCGCATCATCGGTCTAATTCTTTACTCATCAGTCTATTAAATATGTTTGCTGTCGAAGAAAAATCATAGAAAAACAACAATAGTTATACAAAGGTACATTTAAAAATTTCAAATTCTCAACCTGCTTCATTGAATTCAAATTTATAATTAACAGAGTAGTCGACTGAAAATGATATTTGACTACGACTGCAATTGACTACCTAGCTAATTTGTATTTCAATCAATTAAAAATTATTTTTAATCAATTAAATATGATTCAATTTAATTGGTTATAGTCAAATTGAAGTGTTTACTAAGATGCTTTATATTTCAGTCGAATCTACACCTTTGCAATTTTAGTGTTTCCTTGAATATGTCAATGTTATTTTTCTCGGTTGTAAATCATATAAAGTCATCAAAACTATTTAATGTTCTAACAACCTTAAATCAGTGTTAAATAAAAATTATTGCACTCTTAGCATTCTCTTAAGTTTGTTGTCCATATTTTTTTTAAAAAAAAAATTGATCAAATTGCTAAAGTAATTCCAATCGACCAATCATAACAATTTCTCTATATGAAATTGTAAGAATAGAGATAATTTCATGCATAATCATCTTGTGCGTTTTTCTAGGCTTCGTTTGAGTTTAAAAGTATAAATTTAAATCCATAATAATAGAAATATTATAAATTTCAAAACAAAAACATATTATTTATTCAATTAATAATTTTTTTTTATAAACTCAAACAAACAATCTTATCGTTCACTTTTCCTGATAGATCATCCATATATTTTTAAAAATATGTTAAAACATTTTAAAATTGATGTTAGATTTAGCTCTCTAATCTTAACCGTCCGTAGAAATCAGATACGGTTCTGCCGGAACTCAACGGTTCCGATGGATTAGGCCTTGCTGCCACGTGTATTTGGCGTGGCAGAAATTAGAAGAAAAATAATTTCATACCAGGTATGTGATTCGAGAAGTAGTGGGCCCGAGAGAGATTTCTTAAATAGGAACACAGTTAGGTTTTCGATAGTGACGTCTCAACTTAAAAGTTAAAAGCCCTCTGATTTTTTTTTTCCTTAAAAAAATCACAAAAATTAATCAGAAATTATTGGTATATTATATATCGCAGTCGCCGAGAGCGGTTTTTCTTCGGCTGTATCTTTCGATGTGCCGTCGGCTCCATCGATTTGCTCGACCACTAATTTCTCATCGCTTCTCGTCGGTGTTCGTCGACAGGCCTAGCCGATTCGCCTCCACAGGATTCTGCTGCCACTTGTCCAGGTTCTTCCTATTCGAATTTGTTTGAACGCGAATTAGATCTGCTTCATTTGAGATTGGCATCACTTTTTTCTTCGAGAAAAGTAAGCTCTTTCTATGCTACACTGTTTAATGTATGTTAACATGCCTTGGAGTCGATTGGTCCTGGATTTCTAGGGTGGTTGATGGATTCAGGGTTGTAAAGGGAATAGGGGCTGGTTTATGGATTCAGGGTTGTAAAGGTGGCATCTTGGAGTGGTAGAACAGAACTAGGCTAGGATTTCAGCAGTGAAGAGTAACATGGAGATCTACTTTGAATTTTTGTCTGACCTAGGTTTGCAGGAGTCGCCACCAGATCCGCCCTACAAAAACTCCCTATGTTATTTATTGTCGAATCTTGTGTGAGGAATTGAGAAGATATTTTTCGTCTTTTGAGTAAGTCGTGATGGATTCTCGTTGATCAGCTGTTGCATCTTCATTTACAAATCACTGATAGCAAATTACTTGTTGATACTGTGAAAATGGAAGCAGAAATTATATGTTTAGTTTTTACAAGTGAAACTGTTGCATGTTTCCTCAAAGTAGTTAAGTTGTAAAACGCCTGAAATCTCTAGCCGATACCAGTATTGTATATTCACACTAACTAATACTTTTAAGGATAGTGTATTATACAAAATATGGTTAGTAGTTTTAATACGCTGGACTAAAGATTATGTCATGTGAAAGTTGTGTCCAGTTTGAATTGTTGTTCTTACATGTATCCTTTGCACATGCGCAGGTTTCCTTTTGCAGCATCAGTGGGTCTTCAGATCAATGTCTCTGCCATTCATTGAATGAAATTTAACTTGGATATTCAAATGCTTATGTTTTTACTATGAGGATCATCATTTTCCTGGGCATTTAGACATTAAGAAAGATATCAGAAACATGTCAAGTATGAACCATTGTACCTCTTCAGGAGGTGAAACTTTGAATGAAATCAAGAAAGAGAGGAACATTTGTGAGCCTGCCATATTGAAAGACCAACCGAGACACCGTCCTCTGACAACTTTGAGGATTATAAGGGGTGTGGTGTGCTTAATAATATTGCTTTCGACTGCTTTTATGATGATTGTTTATTGGGCCCCTGTGACCACTCTCTTGCTCCGGCTTTTCAGCGTACACTACAGTAGGAAAGCAACTTCCTTTCTCTTTGCTACATGGTTATCCCTCTGGCCCTTTCTATTTGAGAAAATAAATAAAACTAAGGTGGTTTTTTCTGGTGAAACATTGCCAATGAAAGAGAGAGTTTTGGTCTTTGCTAACCACAGAACTGAGGTTGACTGGATGTATTTGTGGGATCTTGCATTGAGGAAGGGCCGCTTGGGATTCTTGAAGTATGTTCTTAAGAGCAGTCTGATGAAATTGCCTATATTTGGCTGGGGATTTCACATCTTTGAGTTCATTGCAGTGGAGAGAAACTGGGAAATTGATGAATCAATCATGCATGAGAAGCTTTCAAGTCTTAAGGATCCTCGCGATCCTCTGTGGCTTGTTGTTTTCCCTGAGGGCACAGACTATACGTAATGTTCCTTTACATGTCTTCTGCCACTTACTAATTTTTCAGAAACTCATGTGATGCACTTTTTTCAATCTTAATAATATTGGTTTCCCTAGTGATGAATCAACCTTAAGAATTTTCACAATCCAATAGAAACTTATACAGTATGTCACTAAATATATTCTTCCAGTTCTAGTGAATGTAATACCTGATGGAATTTTGAAGCTAGTACTGACTGCTCTGTGTGTGTCTTCCAGTGAAAAGAAATGCATAAAGAGCCAACAGTTTGCAGCTGAGAATGGCTTACCTATTCTCAAGAATGTTCTCATTCCAAAGACAAAGGGATTCTTTGCATGTTTCGGAGCTTTAAGAAATTCCTTAGATGCAGGTAAATTGCTCTTATTAATCCAATCTTTTGGCTACACTGAAGTTTCTACCAGCCTTTCAAAAGTGTTTTTTTTTTTTGCTAATTCTGCTCTTATCGTTCATGTCTCTATTCATCCATGACAATGATTGCAGTATACGATGTCACCATTGGCTACAAACATCGATGTCCAACTCTTACCGATAATCTCTTTGGCGTGGATCCTTCTGAAGTCCATATTCATGTTCGGCGTGTTCCCCCCTGTGAGATTCCGGCATCAGAAAACGAACTAGCTAATTGGTTGGTTGATAGATTCAAGTTTAAGGATCAACTCTTGTCAGATTTTACAACTCATGGGCATTTCCCTAATCAAGGAACTGAAGGAGATATTTCTACATGGGGGTTCTTGGTGAACTTCTTCACGGTAATAGTTTCAACAAGCACCTTCTTCTACTTGACATTTTTCTCTTCTATTTGGTTCAAAATCTATGTAGCCTTCAGCTGTTCGTACCTTTCGTTCGTTACCTACTTCGACGTCCTACCATCACCGATACTTGGCTATGCGAACCGTTTGTTCCATAGCAAGAGGAAGGTTTTGTAAATGTATTACCTTTCTCAGTCTCTTTGCCATTCAGTGACTTTGACATTTTTGTCATAATCATGGATCATAATTTTACACTTCATGTCTTCTATACTTGTCTTTTAATCGTAACAAATGGAATTATCATCCCAATAATTTGCCTTCTATGCAAAGAAAATTTCAAGAAATAACTTTTCCTAAAGAAAGAGAAATGTATTAATTGCTCCTATCTAATATATTCTCCTAATTTCTGTTATTTCACAAGCTGCTAGAGATGGGTACTCAAGAAATCAAAATTATTCCACCAAGACAAATCCATATAAGATTACAAGGATTCACCAATTAAGGGGGGAATAAAATGAAAACTAAGAAGAGAAAATAATTAAAATATAAGATATAAAGCAGTTCATACACAAACTTCACTATCTTCTCTACCTATAAACTTCACAAAGTCATAAAAAGAGGCAATCTCTGCCTGATTCATGACAAGAACATGAGGAATATACAAGAAAATTTGAATCATATGATGCATGCTTGCTGTGGTTGGATCTAACTGCATCATTTTATTCCAGCAGTGCACCACCAATGTTTCCAGTGTGCTTTCTCTTTAGTGTTGCTGAGCTTTCATCTTGTAATCCTTCTTCCACAAAGCAAAACGAGTCTTCAGATCTTGAAGCTCTTGAAAATGGTTTATGTTGGCTCCAACTTTCCCTGATTTTGCTCCAACGACTAAAACAGCATCATCATCAAATATCTCCGGTTGCTGATCAAACTCCTCGATGAGTTGAACAACAGAACCGTAAGCAGCATCTTGATTTCTCACTGGCACAGAATTAGAGTTCCTCAGGAGTTTTGATAGCATGTCCTTCACTGATTGAACAGGCACAGAATTAGAGTTCCTCAGGAGTTGTTGCTGTAATCAGATATCCAACATGGGCAGCAGTGATTACCTCTCTTGCGTTGGTATCGCCATAATCCAACATTTTAAGTGCTGAAACATTGGAAACCTGCACCCTTTCCTCATAACTTGGAAGTTTTGAAACTCCCAAACTGGGAGATCCATCCATCCTCTCTCTCTTATCCTCTTGCTGCCAAAAATTCCACATCCTTATTATTCCTAACTCTGGACCAGTACCGTCTTCGTAATTAGGCTTTACAGACACCCCTCGAGGTTGGCCGAACAGGCAAAGCTTTGGGCTGCTCATCCCTCTGCCTGATAGCATCCAGCATCACCTCCAGAGTGCTCCGACAACCCGTCGCCATCCATAGCGGAAGTTGATGACATCATAGAAACCACTCCTGGTCTCCTATGACTCCATCCATAGTCAAAATTCAAAAGCAGCCATCTTTCCAAACCTCGCCATTCTGGTCCGATTCAGCAGGGAAAGAGGTGGCTAACTTAATCGGAATCCCCTAAAAAGCTGAAAAATCTTTCCTTTAAGCCTCTGCTTCTCCCGCAATCTTCGGCTGCCAAAAACGAAAAGCGATCAACTCCAACTCAATTCATAGTCACAAACCTAATCTCCGCTTCTACCGCCCGACGAGGATAATGGGCTTGACATGCCACAGCGATCTTCCAATGGAATAAAAAAAAATTAGGGCTTTGATCCGCCGAAGATTCAAAGTTCCAGATAAATTCGCCATTTCTCCCTCTCATAACCTTTTTAACTCATTTTCATATTTTTAGAAAAATTAATGGCCAGTTCTTAAACCCTATTATTTGATTTAAAAGACTGCGTCTCCTCCATCAATGGTATTTTTTATTATAAGTAATCATTTTGTTTTCCCTTGATTTTCATATTTAGAAAAATTAATGAGTTCTTATATTATTTATTTAAAGGTATAACTATAATTTTATTTCTTTAGTTTCAATATATACACACTGTATATTTATGATATTGTATAAGCCAATTTTTTTTATATACGATGCGTTTCATATTTTTTATATTATTAATAAAATGTTGAGAATGGGAAATTGATCTAATTTTTATTTATTATATTTATATTTTTATTTTTATATTAATAAATAAGGCAATCAAGTAAATTAATTCCAAAGTGTGGAGATTTCTAAAACTACTGTAGTAGGCTGTCTTGTTTAGGAGAATAAACTAAATTATTTGGTAATTACCTAAGATTTTTTTTCCATAAAATTTATATTAATTCAATTTATTTAATAATTTACAGGATAAACCACTTACTCGTTTTGTACTCAACTACTTACTACTTCATTTACTAGTTTGATATTAAATTAGTGGTTCTATCGGATAATTAATTGATTCAATTATTTTTTAATAATTCAAATGTCTGAATTTTACTGAAAATTTTGAAAATAGATAATGAAGCCGACCTCTAAAATATTTATTTCATTCGAAATTTAAATTTAAATTTTTTTATTATTCCTCTAAATATTTTACTATTTTACATATAATTGTTAATTTATTTTAAGATGAATTTACATTTAATTACTAAGACAAATAAAACGGGCCGGGCCTTCTAATTATGGTGGGACAAAGTATGATATTTTGGGCCTTAATGGGCTTCTATATAATACTCTTCATCCTTCGGTTGCCGTGGTGTTGTGTGCTGCGCGAAGAAACCCTAGAAGCCAGTCTCCGATCTACCGCCATGGCGAAGAACCGCAGCAAGAGGGGGAAGAACAAGAACGATTTGAACAAGGGTGGAGCCATGTCGATCGACGTCTCCACTGATGCAGTCCCAGATGCTCCTCAACGTCTGCAATCTCAATCAATTTAGTTTTTTCTTTCTTTCTTCTCATTCTCGTCTCTTGTTAATTTATTACAGCAATGGATATGTCTGAGGGGAAAAATTCAAATTCATTCCTTGGTGCCATCGACAGGTTCGCTAAATCACCTCAGATTGAAAGATGTTTTTTTTATGCTTCAATTTTCGAATTTGGATTGGGGTTTTCGAATGTTCCCTTTTGCATGTTACTTCTACCAAAATTTTCTTTTCTCATGTTCTTGTACTTATCATAAAACATGCTTCGAATTTACTGGCTATGAACTATAAGCAGTAAATTAAAGATGAAAATACGAGTGCATTTAGGATACGCATTGGGCTTTCAGGAACTTTTCCTTGTTTATGAACTAAGCATTTTTTGACCAGCAACTTAACATTTTTAGACTTGTTAGTTCTTATGCTCATTGTTATACTTGTTCCTTGCAGTTTTTGCAACCTTATGTGATGAAAGGAGCTTGTTAGTGTGTTAATGGCCATTTCTCTATCGACTCATGTTGTATTTTCTAGTTTAATTACAGTATGTTAATGGCCATTTCTCTATGCTTGTTCCTGGGTTCTCTCAAATTCAATCTCCTTTGACGTGGCAACATGTTATATGTTATGGTCGTAGTCTATGTGCTATCCTTTGATATAAACAAAAGCTTGCTACTAATATCCATAGTTTTCCTGCATTTCCCTTCAAGTTCATTCTGTATCTGGCTGAGTTTTCTTTGTCTTGCAAGTTAAAGCATCATAAAAACGTATGGTCTTTATATTATTTGTATTCTTAGATATAATCTTGAAAGTTGTTGGCACAATGTTTGATAATTGATCCTGAGTGGCCGCTAAAATTTGTTTTTCTTCCTTTGATCTTGTTCCTCCTTCTGTTTATGGATAACTTTGATAATTGTCATTTTTCAGCATAATGTTAATACAAGTTTACTTACAAGTTTAGTTTGGTGTCCATCTGATTATGTTTTTTTTTCCAATATAAATAGAAGAAGACTAAAGTGAGCTCTCGCTCTCAAATTATAAGATGCGGTAATAATTATCTGTAATTCCATTTTGGAGAGTGATCATCCATCGCAAATATGTTGGTAGAAAGAAATGAAACCTGATTTAGGTAGGTACTTTTTCTAGTGAAACATGCATTTTCTGGTTCTAAAGGTCAGGAAGTGTATCAAAAGTAACCAACACTAACGGTGTGATCAAAAGAAGCTGATACTTGAGTGTGCTTGATTTCTAAGCATAAACCTTAGCTAAAAGCCTGTCTTGCTCCTTCGACGAAGAACTATGATTGGTGGCTCACCTTAGCAGATATTGGCTTATTACTCAAGTTTTCCTTATGCTGCTCTGTTTTTCAAATGATTCCATTTCTGATTCTTAGTTGTAATAGTTCAATATAGTGATTCCATACTATCTATACTTGCAATGTATCCAACAAGTCTTTCTTTTTGAAGATATCATTAGCTCATGACTGTTTTGAATCTTTCTCATTTGTGATTTCTCCTGTCTTGCCCCATGCCGGAATCAGGAAGATCAAGAAAGCAGGACGAGTGACGAGATCCAAGAACCTCCGGAAACTTAAACGAGTAGCCAAAGCGATTACAAAGAACGAGAAAGGTGAAGAAAAACAATTGAAGATGAAAAGCAAGACGCAGAGGGTTCAGTCTGCCAAGACCCTTTACGAGTAGCTCAATCTCACATATTCTTAGTTTGTTGTTTTGAGTGCGAGATTTGTGGATTTGTAGCCAGGTTTTTGCCACTAATATAGATTTGTATCACATGATTATTATTTTTTGGTATTCTCTGAGTAATTTTTTTTTATCTAGAAAATCTACAATGTGTCTCTTTGATCAACTGAACTGTATTTTTGCAGTAAAAGAGAAAATCTATAAAATTACATGAAATTATCAACCAAACGTTCTAAAAGCGATTCAATTGTTCTCCCTAATGAATTGTTTCGATTAAAATCGAATTGAATTAATTAAAAATTAAATAAATTGATTTTTTTCAAATCAATGAATCGATTGAATTTTTTAATAAAAATTGAACAAATTGAATCAATATTTTATTAGTTAATTCGATTTTCGATTGAATTAATTGAATTTTTTAAATATTATAAAAATTTTATTAATTAATTAGGAATTTATAAATTTATTTATTTAAGATTTATAAATTATTTTTCTAGTTCGATTTATTCGGTTTAATTGAATAAGGAATTTTAAAATCGAAATCAAATTGAATTAATCGATTTTTTTAAAAAAAATAATTGAAATTCTGAAATAATCGAACTAAATTTTTTAATTCGATCGGTGTATTTATTTGATTTAACTAAATTTTTACTCATACCTAATTCTTATAATTTAAAGCGAATCTATATCAAGCCACATAATAGTGAAAAATGAGCACCAAAGCTATACTTAGTAAAACTGTTCCAAAATAAAATAAAATAAAATTATTGAATAATTAGGTGGTAGCTCCACCTTAATACTCGGACTCAGATCCATAAACTTGCAAATTAGGATTCCTCCTCCTCGTTCGTCATTCAAGACGACCATTCCTCTCTCTTTTTCTCTATCCATGGCTTCCATGACGATAGGTAGCAAACCTGAGACTTTCCAGCTTGAAGGACAAACATGGTGCGCTTTATTAATTTCACATCTCTATTTTTTTCCCTTTTTCTTTCAGAAATTCAATCTGCTGTTGAAAATATTTCATTATCATGATCTGTTTATTAAAGTTTAATATCAAACAGATTTTTTTCAGCTCCTATATATTGAAATTTATATAAAATTTCTCGAATGAGCTTGATGCAATATCTCCTCTCTTGTGTGAATTTTAATTTTTTTTTTTCATTGTTTTTTGACCTTTTTTTAATCATTTTTTATAGCTGAAAATGAAATTAATTTTGTTTTTTTTACCTTGGCAGGAAATGTTTAAATGAGCTTTCAAGTGATGTTGTGATAGAAGTAGGGGAGATGAGTTTCTATCTCCACAAGGTATTATTATTATTATTATTTATTTTAATCATCTGAATTTTAAAAAATACTATTTTAAAATTTATTAATGGTATAATATTTTTAACATTTTTGTTTGAATGTGAAAATACGAGATCGAAGTATGTATTTTATCTTTTAAAAATTATTATTTAAATTGCTTAATTATTAATAAAAAAAGAATTTGATGATAAACATATAAATTTTATGCGGCCTTGTTAAGGAATTACCCGGCGAATTAGTGCAGTTTCCACTGCTCAATCGGAGCGGCCTCCTCAGAAAAGCAATCAGCGAGTTCCACGGCGGCGGCGGCGGCGGCGGCGGCGGCGGCGGCGGCGGCGGCGGCGGCGGCGGAAGGCAAGGACTTGTCCTGCGTTCTCCAGCTGCACGATATCCCCGGAGGCGCCAAGGCCTTCGAGCTCGTCGCCAAGTTCTGCTACGACGTCCGGATCGAGCTCAACGCCCTCAACGTCGTCTCCCTCCGCTGCGCCGCCGAGCACCTCTGCATGACCGAGGACCTCGCCGGCGGCAACCTCATCTCCCAGACCGAGAAATTTCTGGACCAGGTCTTCGCCAGCTGGAAGGACTCCACCAAGGCGCTCGAGGCCTGCGAGAGCGTCCTCCCCCAAGCCGAGGACCTTCAGATCGTCTCCAGATGCATCAACTCCCTCGCCTCCAAAGCTTGCGCCGATCCAACCGTCTTCGGATGGACGGATGCCGCAAAGAGCCCGGACGGGGCCGTCCCGGCGTGGAACGGGATCGTCCCGGCGAAGACATCCAGCTCGGCGTCGATCTCCGACTGGTGGTACGAAGACGTGTTGTTCCTCAGCTTGCCCCTTTTTAAAAGACTCATCTTGGCGATGGAGGCGAAGGGGATGAAGCCGGAGAGCATCGCCGGAGCCCTAATGTTCTACGCCAAGAGGTTCCTCCCGGGGCTCAGCCGAAACTTGAGCTTCCGCGCCGGCGCTGCTCAGGGCGAGCCGGTCTCGGCGCCGTCCGAGAGCGACCAGAGGGTGTTCGTCGAAGAGATCGTGGATCTCCTCCCGATGCGCAAGGGCGTGACGACCTCGACCTTCCTCCTCAACATGCTCCGCACCGCCATGATCCTGCGGGCGAGCGCGTCGTGCCGCGAAAACCTAGAGAGGCGGATCGGGTCGCAGCTGGACGAGGCGACTCTGGAGGACATCCTGATCCCCAATTTGGGGTATTCGGTGGAGACGCTCTACGACATCGATTGCGTGCAGAGGATTCTGGACCACTTCATGCAGATCGACCAGTCGCCGGCGGTGGCGTCGTCGGGGGTGGTGGACGAAGCGCAGCTGGTCCCAGGGGCGTCGTCGCCGGCGTTAACGCCGCTGACGACGGTGGCGAAGCTGGTGGACGGTTACTTGGCGGAGGTGTCGGCGGACGCGAATCTGAAGCCTCCCAAGTTCATGGCACTCGCCGCCGCCGTGCCGGACTACGGCCGGCCTCTCGACGACGGCATCTATCGGGCCGTCGACATGTACCTCAAGGTAAAAGCCAAAATCCATCGATCATCCCCTGATTGCTAATTCACAGTTTGTCTCCCATTCCAGTCGCATCCTTGGCTCACGGAGGCGGAGAAGGAGCAGCTCTGCCGGCTCATGAACTGCCAAAAGCTCTCCCTGGAAGCCTGCACCCACGCCGCGCAGAACGAGAGGCTCCCCCTCCGGGTCATCGTTCAAGTGCTCTTCTTCGAGCAGCTCCGCCTTCGAACCTCGGTCGCGAGCTGGTTCTTCGTCTCCAACAACCTGGAGAACCCCCCCAACGCCCATGCAACTCAGGCCAACCTTCTTCCGCAAAAGACCGCCAGCCGCTCGACCCAAGCGGAGGCCGTCGACGCGCAGCGAAGGGAGAGCGAGCGCAACGCCGACGCGAGGCAGCGGATCATCGACCTCGAGAAGGAATGCCTGGGCCTGAAGAAGGAGATCGAGAAGCTCGGGAAGCCCAAGGCTGCATGGAACTTCTTCACTAGGATGAAGCCCAAGCCCAATACCAAGCCCAATAAATAAGCCCATTGCAGGAGGTAAAATGTAGGTGTAGTCTCTTGACAGTTTGCACAACTGTTTTTCAGGTACATGTTCTTGTAAACTTTTTAATCAATTTCATGAACAATAATTTGCATAGATAAAAAAAAAAATTAAGAAGAAAGATGAATCATTTCCCCTTATTTAATACTTACTTCATCACAGCCTTCATTCTTTTCATTGTAAAATACAATGATACAATTTGGTCATGAGCTGTGTAATACTATGTTGAGTTCTCCAGCATGCTTTGCTACTCCCCCTCCTCTCCTGCACAAAGTAGGGAAAGTAACTGTTTGAAAGGCATGCTATGTATTCTCTAATCTCTATCATGTTTAAGGATGATGATTATTTGCAACTATTGTGATCATCTAGAATCATTTAAACTGGAATAAAGCAAAATCTGAAATGATTTGTTGTAATTGATGCCTGCATATCTGAGCTTTTCTTTACTTTCTTACCTAATTAATGGAGGAAGAAGTTGCTTTATCTTTTCCAAATGGTTGAAACAATTGGTGCAACGCTCCAGCCTGCTTCAAACATAAGCATGCTCGATGAATAAGGTAAGAAACAATTGTATTGAAGTAACCAACCAAGTGTTCATTTGTTAAGAAGAGAAATATTTTTTGGAAAATTCTTTACACATGTAAGTTGTTTTCCATGAGAACAACCAATGAATTTAAGCAAAGTTACCTTTGTTCTGCTTGAATATCGACCCCCACAGTTGAAGATGTGGTTATTGTTGAAGTAATAACAGGTTTGAATGTCTTAACTAGCTCTAACAGCAGACTCAAGGTAACAATAATATGCCTGAAAAACATTTAGCATTCCTTATCAGATCCTACCTCTCTATTTACTAGCATTCATCTTTATAGGTGAATTTGTACCTCTCAACTTTGCTGCTAAGTAAACCAACGAAAAGAGGCAAGAAGAGTGACAACAGCTCAAGGGTAAAAAGATCAATGTTCTCCTTGAGAATGTTGATCACATCAATCTGGACCTGCATTTGAACTTAAGAAATTATTGATCCAAAAAGATATGAATGTATAGGAGGGAAGAAAATCCTTTTTCGTTGCTAGTTGAATAAGTATAAAGTCAACGGCCAAGAAGTTGCTGGCTTAAACTAAACACTTACAGAATAGTCAAGCAACTTGGCCATTGCACCTATTGCACCTTTAATGCCGTTTTGTTCCCAAAAATGCTTCACCATCTGCAAATTTGAGTTGGTAATGGTGTTGTTATTAGGAACTTGGTGTTTGAAACTAATAGCTACATATATAACAGTTAAATAATTGTATCTTATCACAAGCACAAACCATCAGCACAGTAGATGCACAGATGCATTACAACAAGGGCATTGATATTTGAGGCAAATACTAGAAACATCAGCGCGCACAGGCACATTAACTGATATTTGAGGCAAACACTAGAAGAAAATGAATAAAGGTTTTATAGACATATAATAGGAATTAACCTCCAATAGACAATTTTTTTTTTGGTAGAGTTCTCCTACCAAAGATGAAATTTATTACTCCAAAAAGTAGGAAAGCTCAAAAGTGATTAAAGAGAAGAAAAAAAATTCTGAGGTCCCAACACAATGTTTGAATGTAAATGAATATTTTTGTGCATTCATATTGAGGACCAGTAAATGACTAGGTGCAAAGAGAAGAATGAAATTTCATCAGTTAACAAAATAACGTGATATTTTTACTCAGATTGTCCAAAGAACTGATTAGGATAAGAATCTTAAGTTAATAGCATCACATATGGAAAATAGTATTAATAGCAAAGTAGCCTCCTGCTTTGTTTGAAGCATCAAAATTAAAACGAATAGATTTTTCTAGCACCATTTTTCAAGTGAATTATGCAGCCTTAGAGTAACATTTTGGTTCACACCCCGTTCACTAATACTTTTTGCAGTTTAACGAAATGAGCTTCCATAGCATGGATGGTATCCAGCAAACATTTTAACATCAATTATCATCTCAAGAAGAGGCAATACCTGTAACTTCATTAGGCGAGATTTCAAAGAATTTACAAATGCATCATGATTGTGAACTAATGTCTCCGGACTGAAATCAACTTCTGATATTGACAAGTGTCTTTCAGAACTCTGCTCTGATCCTTTCTGTTCATCATGTAGCAGCGATCCTTTCTGTTCATCATGCAGCAGTATGGAATGAGGTGATTAGAAAAATTAAGAAGCATTCCAAAATAAACATGTGAAATGTTGTGTTTTCTGAGATGATCAATCTTATGTATACTTTTCTAACTGCAGCATCTCAATTGAAATAACAAATCATTTAAAACTTGATTGTATCATTAGTTTAAACCAAGAATATTCCATTTGTTAATTTCAGTTAAATAAGGATAGGCAGGTTCTCAAGAAGGTGAGTCAATAATGCCTCTATTTGCTGATAGATTACAAAGGGGTTCTAATGATAAATAACTACACTTAGAATGGATAAAGAAGTAAATGTTGTACTAGTAAAAATTAAGATTAATTTTTGACACTGAGATATCATATGTGGTGATTGTTGATAGAGTAAATCACATCAGGAACACTATATAGAGCTAACTAAGAACATGATGAATGTCATCGCAATTTGAGTGACAGGCTGTAAGATATAGAAAGTGGAAGAAATACTCACTATTGCCATGTTTCCACTACTAGTTCTCTCTCTTTTCTCCCAGCATTCAACTAGAGTCCGTGTTTTCCCAAGTTGCACAGCGACTACAAAGAGAGAGAGAAAAAACAACAGCATTAGCCAGCAAACTGAACAAACAAAAAACCAACTTAATTGGCTATAGTTTGAGACATGAAATGGCTTTAGCAATATTACCTCCTCTAACATATTTCACTGGTTTCGTTTCACTGCTCGAGCATGACAACTCCTCACCTAAAAGAAATACACAGAGAGAATTAACAGGATTTTTTTTTCTCTTTATTAACCAGGAGGAATAAACGTACAATGGTCATTCTGAGACTGTACAGGCTGCTCTAGTGATACTACTCTTTCAAAATCTATAGCAATGTCTCTGGTTTTGTCATGTTCTCTTTCATCAGTTTCTGCAGCATCACGGTTCCCAGCAACACCAGAGAACAGTCTTAAATTAATATCTGAATCATTTCTCTCACTCATATTCACAGATGCTTTCCCTACCAGTTGGCCCTTGCTATCTCCAGAAGCAAATGATGGCTTATGCTTATGAGCAGGTCTGTTCAACCTTAAATTATGGGAAATTGTCTCAGAAGTGGTGTTTTTAACTCTAAAACTGTCCAGATCTCTGTTGTCTCTAGGTACAACAACAGGCATGGACACTGGAGAATGTGTTCTGAAAGATGCTTGCACCATTGGGCGTTGCTTTGTGTTTACCAAACTAATTTCTTTTGCAGTACTAGAAATAGAAGTCAACACAGTACTCTTGGAAGGCAAATTTTGTGAACTTCTACTTGACGAAGTAAGAGAACCTCGTACAACTTTCACAGCTGTGGATGTGGCAGCACTTCTGATTGATGCTTCTGAAGTAATCCTAGAATCATTTTTTTGTGGATCAGTGATGCCACCGGAAGAGGTTTTATCCCTTCTAACTCTTCTCAAGATCACTGATGGGGTAGTGGATGCATAATCTGAATTAGATCCAGGTGTTATACTTGGCACAAAATCATCAGCTGTTTCAAATCATCAACAAGAAAAGCTAAATAGAATATCCTGATACTTGTCCTTTCAAAAATGAAGATTGAAATTGAATTAATAATATTAAATCATTTCACTTACAGGTCAAGAATGGTCCTTTTTTGGACTCCTTAGTTTTACCTCCAATTTCTTGATACTCAGAGGTAGGTGTTGTATTAGATTTCTTACTGATATTGGTCAATTCCGGGGAATGAATTTCTCCTTGAACATAAGTAGGTTCAACAGCCACATTTACTTTTGGAACCACTCCAAGAGCATATGGAGCAATAAGCTGAAAGAAAAAGACAATTACTTTTGTCAAACTATTTAAGGGTGGATTTTATTATCAAACCAATCTACAGATTATCAGAACATCATATAACAAATATAGTAATTACTGATATATCAGCTAGCCAAAGTCCAATGCAATTTTCATGGTAGGAACATCCTAAAAGTTTTCCTTCATAAACACTGAGATCGGCCAAAGTGGACCACCCCATATCAACAGCATCATGGCATCTTATTGGTTCCCAAGAGAAAACCTGGTATTTGCATTTTACATCAGATGAGCAGCAGAAGATTCACTGTCTTATATAAGGAAATAATTTCAATGAAAGTGGTACCTTTAAGGTTGCATCCAACCCACAGAAGAGAGATTTTCCATCTGGGTGAAAGATCATTGAGCATACCCTGGTAGCCTGAGAAATGAGAAAAACAAGATGAAGATCCAAATATAGCTCCATAACTGAAACTAATATCTTGCTGCTCGAGAATTCCGAATGTAGGTTTCTAGTTAAGCTAACATATTTTCAAGTAGCAGTATGTGTAGATTATATAAAGCAGTCTAAAGCCATCAGCAACGTGTCATGCATCCCTTTTTTTATAAAATCTGAAGAGAAAAGAAAACAATCTTTTGACCTCTATTGCCTGTCCAACTCCATTTTCTTCCTTTCTTCATGGTCCGCAAAGTACAAAAAAGTGTAATGTAAAAAGAGGTTAGATTGCCTTAGTTCTTGAGAGTCTCCAAAATGTAGCCTTCAATACTAAGTGAAAATAAATGATGACTAATGTGAGAACAGGACCTACAATATAACATCTAAGATTTATTCTCACATGGAAGGTTGTGGAGTTATGAGAGAGTTTATAGGCTTAGATGAGTGAAAAAACACTAACTTGAGATTAAGCATTTGAGCCAAGGATGCAACCATGGCCTAGTTTTAGCATCTAGCTAATTCTGAAAATTGATGTTAGAGTGGACACAATACTAGGCATAACTTTATTGAGGATCCCTGAAATAAATCTCAGAAATATTTTTCCCCTTAGTGAAGTATTTGAAAAGCCCACATGTGTATAGCAGAGCTAGCATTGGCACACACATTTAGAAACAGCCTTACACCTTCAGTTTTGAAACTTGCAGCTACAGCCTCTTGCAATATTTTATGTGCAGGTAGAGCCTCTTGCTATCTTTGAGCATAAGTAATTTGTGATAGGAAACTTGCTAAAAAAAGGGAAATTATACTCAAAAGGCAAATGTGCAGTAGCTTCCCAAAACTTGATTGAGTGTACCGAGCACATCATTGTTTTACCTTCATATAAGTATATGCTTTTTATGGGTCCGGGATTTCAAAATGAAAAGGAGACCAAACATATAAGGTACATTTTAAACTTAGTCTTTCTTTGTTTCTAGATGACAAAAAAATGATTGAAGCATATGGAAGAAATTTGGTTCAACTCTCAAACCCAACCATGAAAACTCTTTGCATGGTCTACTTCTGATCATCCATGCCAATCTAAGGAACTTGAGTGGAAAGTGAATTCAGTGACAAAACAGAAATGGAAACTGCCTCATGATTAACTGATCTGCAACTAAGTTTCAGCCTCTACTTAAATTGTCCAGAATAAGAATGAATGGTAGAAGGTTCCCGAGATGTCAACCTCACATGGGTAGGGAAGCCAACAGCACATGGAAGCATACAAAAAAAAAAAAAAAAAAAATCCTCCACTACCTCCTATAAGCTGAAAAATCTATCCAGTGATGAAATTATGAGACCATCACCTAAAATTGTAAAGTATAAGGTCAGAATTATAGTATAAATAGAGGCAATTTGCCAATAGTCAAGATGGGTCTTATAAATTAAAAACTGCAAGCCAAATGAGAATTGTGCCATAAGTTTAGATAGGAAAGACTTGAAAATTGGCAAACCTCAGGCCCTGCAGAACCTATTAATTCAAAGGTCTCTAGGTCCCAGAATGTCACAGTTCGATCAGCAGAACCTGAAAGCCATTTTTGTATTAGATTTACCAGAAATATAGTAGATAGAATGAGAATACCACATAAACATAGAAATTTTAACAACTAGGAAGTAGAAAGTAGGCGTCTTTTGGGTAAGTGAGATCTGAATCAGTCACAAGACAAACTTGAAAATCATGCTTCAAATCTATTTTCAGTTGCGCTCATATACTTTCTTTACTGTAAAACATTGTCCTTGATCAGACAAATTACATTGAGGTTTAAAATGCTAAGATCAGGTTCTTATGATAAAAATGTAACTATGTGAGATTTCCATCAAATCATTTCGCATGTAGTGACAACGTCTATTGCCTAAATCATAAGCCAAAGTTCAGAATAATCAAAAGAATAGTTTAATGTTGAAAACAGACACAGGAAGTTTAGGGCCAATAAAAGTCAGAAGTTTGCTTCAAGTAAAATAAATCTATAATAAAAATTGCTAGTCAAGGTCAATGACTAGCTATAATTAAAACTATGGAAATTAAGGAACAAACTATGAAGAAAATGAAGAGCATACCTGTTGCAAGTAGAAACTCATGAGGATGGAAATCAATACACCTAATTGGTCCACTATGGAACTTAAAATCATGCAGAAGCTTTCCTGCTGTTAAATCCCACAGCTGTTAAAAAACCAAAAAAAAAAAAAAGTTTTAGCTGCCCTATGCTTGAAGGAAGAACCAAATGGCATCCATGCAGAGCCAACATCCGTAATTACCTTCACCATGTTATCTGCTCCACCTGTAACAACCCATCGTCCATCTGGTGTAAATCTAATTTTTCTAATTCCCCCAGTGTGGCCCTTGTAAGTATGAATGCATCCCTTCTTTCTAATATCCCATATCCTAAGATCAGCGTCCAAAGAACCAGAAGCAAAGAATTCACCAAATGGATGGAATTCAACAGAAGTGCAATTTGATCTATGCCCAGTAAGTGTCCGAACAACTACACTTTGACACCAAAAGACAAATCAGAAGATTAAAATACAGTTTGCAAAAACATGACTATTGTGTTTGAAGTCAATCAGTGCCCAAATGTATTTGAACCAGAGAAGAGTCTTATTCTCTTTTATTTTAGCAGGAGAGTCAGCATGTCAGTTCTAATGTTCATTATTTAGATCAATCATTGTTGGGAACTGAATTGCCCACAATTTGTATCGGTTGAAATGAACAAATGGCTGGATAAGTTCTCATTCACAATAATGAGGCCCAAAATGTCTGTTTAGTCACTTCGATTGACTTTAATGGTTTTTGTTGCTTCTTAACTGTCTTTTTTGGCTACGGTGTCTTTCTCCAATTCTACAAGAATTAGGGCCTGACTATAGTTGATCCTAAGTCTCTATGTCCAATTGGGTAAAACCACATGTAAAAGTTCTCAAGAATTTTCATGCCACTTAGCTCAAAACTTTGAGTTGGATTGATTATGTTCTTTCAATGTAGCTATAACACCTTTAAGGAATGTGGTTGTTCATTTGTTGGGAAAGAGACAATGTGTGCAAACTGTAAATTTTCTAGCTAAATACTTCCTGACAAGTGTAAGATGATTCTAAGTGAATTTGTGCCAGTTAGAACAATGTATTGCTAGAAAATAAAAGGAAAATTAACTTCAGTTGGATTAAGTAGCCTTGTACTTTGAACCGACCCAAGTTCTTTTTTTTTATTATCTTTCCTGTTATTAAAGGCAAATTTTATTAAGCATCTCACAATTGTTGCAGGTAAACTGGGTTAACATAACTTACTCTTTGCCTCTTCCAGATCCCAAAGCTTAATTATGCCATTTGATGATCCTCCAAGAACCAAGACCTCTGCTGAATCAAACGCCACTGACTCTATAGAACTCATATGGCCTGATAAACTCTGCAGATAATCAAAGAGATTTTTAGCTAAAAATTGTTCTTATTTGAATGAACTATTAGACAAAATAAAGGTAAAGCAATAGTGGTTTGGGTAGCCAGTATTTTCATCCACTAAGCATGCAGAAAAAAGGAATGATAATGGTTTTAAGGCCTTCTTTTTGATCTAACACATTATGCAAAGTGAGATTGGCTGGTTCAATTAGTTTGGCTAATTTTTAATCCAGTCAGGTTAAAGGTCAAGACCCAAAAAGTCAAGAGTTGATCAAACTATGTGAAAATCAAGGCGAATAGTATTTGATTGAACTGGATCATAGTTTTCCTAATGACCGTTTTCAAAAATAAGTTGTATCAATCCAATTCAATCAGTATGAACAATGAAATGCCATGACCTGACTCCTTCAACATTGAAAGAAGCAGCATAGAGATAAGTTTTTGACTTGGATTCATGCTAATGGACGGACAAAGAGGCCTGGCGACTTGCTCAATGTCATGTTGCATCACCCTCAATCAGCCAGAAACTCAAGCATACAATAAAAAAAAAAAGAACCAGCTAGTGAAAGAGAAATGAATATTCATTATTTAGGAGCTTGGACTAGGAAATGTATATCAAGCCGTATATAATTATGAAGATTCACATGGAAGAAAAAGACAAGGATGGGACTCACCAATAGTGGATTTGGTTTACCAATTGCCCATAGGTTAACTTTGCGATCTTCACCGCCCGTGACAAAAATTCTGTTCGATTTCTTCCCAATTGACACACACTTCACATCAGAAGCATGCGCTACAATCTCCTCTAGTTACAAAGATCAAGGAAAATCCAAAATAAACAAAATTATAATTCACTATGCTTTTGAAGCATCCTTTTCATTCTGGAAAACCAAAAAAACAGTGAGTAAGCACACATAACTCCGCATAAAAGTTGCTTTTTTTAGCTTAATTCTTTGACCGGATGCGATTGTGAATGAGGCGCATAACTTCGAACAAAATTCAAATGCCACTACAACTTCGTTGAAGCAAAAAACTTAGGATCAGGTATCAAACCAATAGCACCAAAGAAGCATCATAATCAATTAATTTCAGTACAACCGCAAGAAAAATCCTAACTTCAAGCCACAGATTCCAATTCACGAACATTTTAGGACAAAAGAATTCGCGCGTGACGAAGAAGATGCAATCCAAAATTTTCGAATTCGAAGTGAGAAGAAAAGAAGGATACGCAGCTTGTAGCCGCGATTCAACGCCATCCCTTTCTTCAGATCTCTCGGCCAACTCGATCTGGTGCTTCAAGACGCAGTGCGACGCTATCGAGCTCAATCTACCGGAAGTAGGACTGCAGAAGGAAGACGCAGAAGAAAGGGTCCGTAGTCAGAGCAAGAGCACCACTGCTCCACCTTCTACTTTTATTGGTTACTTTGTCTGGTTCTCGTGCGAGGGATGTTGTCGGAGAGCGTCTTCGAATTCCATCCATCATCGGACACGCAGTTTGGTTGTCCGCCGTAGAAAAAGGACAGGAGAGAGGGAATTTCAAACGACTTCAGAACACCTGCTTTATAGCAGTCACCAAACATGCTTCTTCAATATATTACTGGTCTAAATGGTGGGCTCCCACAATCTACGTACCGAGCTTCTTCTCGTGAAAAGAGTCTCCCGTGGATGGTGATATTGCAGCCGATCCTAAACAAGCACACGCGTCACGGGAACGAATGATTCAAATTCCACGTCAGTAATTGGATACGTTGCGAAATTCATATCGTACACTATTGCAATATCGCACGATATAATTTTAAAAATTCAAAATAATCTTAATCAGAAATATATATAATTATCTATTTTTGGTGGCCATAAAAAATAGTATTTTTGAGTGGCATCAGATGGTTGGATTCGAATTTTTTTTTTCTCACGGGTACAATTAATCTTTTTAAAATTATTATTATTATTATTATTCAGCGAAGTTTTCTCCGGCGTCGAATATGTCAGTCACAACCGTTAGCGAGGTCGAGCAGGAAATCTGCAGGATTCATGGCGATCTCCGGCGAGTAGCGCGGATGCTGTTGAAGTAGCCCAAGGCCTCCGAGCCCTTGCCGAAGTAGACAGCTAGCGTTGCCGTCGGACAGGAGCAAGGCCTTGTGGAACATGTAGAAGAGGCGGCTGGAGGACTGGTGGATGGTCATGGCGACGGTGCGGCCGCCGGCCTGCGTGAGCTCCCACAGGGTGGACGCGATCCCGCCGGTGATGGTGGACATTTTTAGAAGTTGCTATATCGGATCCGAACCATTTTGAGGGCCCGACCCGGTCCACCTGGTCCAGTCCAGCCCATCGTCTCTAGAAAAGGGTGCCAATTGACGGCTCCTACCGGACGAGTACAAGAGCAAACGGCCGCCGTTTCTCCATCGCCGGGCACCGTCGCCGACTCACACTGCTACATAGGCAGGGACCACATCACATCGCCGAGCAAACTGTACCGCCATGGAGCGATCGGCCATGGATGGCATCTCCGAGCGCCTCGCTTCCCTCGATGGCCTCTACTTCCCCGGCGCCATGCACCGGGAGACTCCCGATCCGGCTCAACGCAAGTCCGCCCTCCTCGATCTCCTCTCTCGCGATGCCTCTATCTTCCTCGGTATGTTAATCCATCACATCGCCCTCCTGTTCCTCTCGCTTATTTGTGCTGGCGATTCGTAACCCTAGTTTTTTCGCCCCTTCAGAGCGGTACGGCGCCGAGCTCACGCCCGAGGAGCTCCTCGAGTTCGACAAGTTGAAACAGGATTACGAGGTGGAGTGGCACCTCGACCGCCTCCGTCGCCGCCGGAACCCCTCTGCGGAGGACGCACGGGCCAGGTCGGTGGCGGTTAAGAACCGCCGGAGGGCCTACATGGAGCGGTTGATCAAGGGTGGGGAGTACTTCTCCGAAGATGCGATGAGGGAGCGGGAACCTTATCTTCACCACGAGTACTTGGGAAAGTTTCAGGACCCTGCTGGGAGGAGCCTCTCCAGGCCTGGTGAGCGCTGGTCTGAGACGTTGATGAGGCGATGTGAGGAAGCTATGCTGGTGGAGAAGATCAGAGGGGAGCAGCAGAGATTGGGGGTTGACGAGAAGGAATGGGTCGGCGGTGGAGGAAAAGAGGAAGAAGTATCTGAGGAAGAAGAAGAAGATGATGATGATGAAGAAGATGATGATGAAGAAGAAGAAGAAGAAGAAGAAGATATGGATGTTGTTGATGATATGGTTACAAAAGAACATAAAGACGTAGCATTCGAGGAAGGTGAAAGTAAATCAGATTCTTCAAAGGTATAACTTTGTGAAGGACAGTTGCATGGTCTTCATATGGCATTCATATAATTGACGTTGTGTGCTAATTTTGCCTAAATAATGTTCTGAGCAGGAAAATGTTGATGATGTCGAACATGATATGGTTGAGGTGGAAAAGAGATTTGGAGAGCTCGAGGACGGTAAACACAAATCGACTTCACCAAAGGTATTACCATTCACACTTTAATGGATTTATCTATTGGGTATTTGTTCATGTAGTTGGAAATCGACTTCACCAAAGGTATTACCATTCACACTTTAATGGATAGTTGGGATTCATTGCTTATTTGTTGTCATTGCATTTGTAATAGAAAAAAAAAAACAGATTGGTTGACAGGGAAGAATAAACATCTCACCATAGACCTCAATTTTATTATATAAGATCAAATATCTTTCGAATCTCAGATAGTTTCATATTAAAATTGTCTTGATAATTTTATGTCGAATATTTACTATTACAGTTGTAACTCCTTGAGAGATATTTTGTAAACAAGCTTGAGCAGGAGGTTCAAGTTGAAACCACCTAAACTATATATAAGACAGAAGTTTGAGCACAATTGATTTTGCCAGACCTATACTAATTCAATATGATAATGAAGTCCATGGATGGTTGAAATGGAGTGAAGCTTTTGGACTGGTGCGTGGCCACTGTGTGCCCCTTAGGTTAAAAGAAAAACCACTGTGTGTGCCCCTTAGGTTAAAAGAAAAACTTCATAATACTGTCATATGATCCATCGTACTTTGTAGTTGATTGTGTTCAGCTGTTAGAAAGTAGCATATACAAAGAAAATAAAGGTAGCAAAGATGAGAATACTGAGATGTATGAGGAATATGACTAGAAAGGATAAAATAAAATAATAATATTTCAGAGCAATTGAGCTTAACATCAATAATTAAAATGAGAGAAAGTTGGTTGAGATGTATATATATGTTCAAAGGTGAGCCAATTTTATCAAAGATGTAAGAGTTTAATTGATTTGAATACTTTTAGTAATATAGTCTTGTATAAAGTTCAATAGAGAGAAGATATTCATATTGTCATGGGACTAACTCAATCAGATAATGATGATGATATTCTTAGTGATTTTGACTTTGGTTTTTGATTAGATGCTGGCTTAGATCTTGATTAGGTCATACCTTAATCATGCAAGTTTCGACATAGTGATTTTGTCATCAAGCCCAGCTCAAGAACAACACAGAATCTGGTGGATTTCTTGAACTGTGAGAAAATCATAGGCCTTTGAGTTTTTTTGTTGTCTGATTCACTCTATGGTTCCTTACGAAAACAAGATGTTAAATGGTTCACTGTTGACATGAATTGTTGTGCATGTCTTAAAAATAAGACGTGTGTAGCAGTTTGCTAATTCCTCGAAGGGCGGCACTATCAGCATACTAGTACCAACCATTATTCATACAATCTCTTATCACACATGGTCATGCAAGGTTAACATCACAAATTTAGGATTTACCATGGTAATCATATTCTTTATACTTCATTGTTAGGATCAAATACTAGGGAACTTAATTATGTTCAAGTTCAAGGTGTTATCATGAATTGTCTATTCATATAGGTGTGATTGATGAAATCTAGATTGAACAAGTAGTTTAGATCCAATAAACAATCATGGTCAAGGCAAGGAGTCTGACTAAGATTACAATTCTTATGATAAACTCAAATTGACCACATTGATCTTAGAAGGATAAATCTTGATCAAAATTAAACTAAAGTCCACCGCAATCCCACTTATAAATCAAGGATGCAATTATCACTTTTTTTAATCTGAAGATTCTTAAATTAGGTTACAAGATATCAAGAATAGGAACCAGGCAAATGAGTATTATACAGAAATCCATGGTAAAATCACTAATTAGGCAAAGATTTGATTACATCCGGTGACCTCGTATGGGTTAAAAGCCAAGTCTAGATCATAGAGAAAACAAATACCATTGAGGTCAAAGTATAATCAATAATCTACTAATATCAAGAGTTAGATTAAGGTCTGATTGAATGTTTCACTCTTTGATCTAGCTTTCCTGCAGGAACATGTTTATGTATTCCTCTTTTTTCTACTGTTGTGCCTTTCTTTTGTTTATTCCTATCTACATACCCATGATGTTCTTGAGTTGATCCATGCATTTCTATGTGCAGGCGGTTAACCATAATTCCTCCTATGGCACTACTCCATCAACAGTTGGATGCCCCTTCGAGCAAACACTATCTGCAGAAGAGATGCAAGATCAACTGGATCAGTTCACTCTCATAATGCAGCAGAAGTTCCTGGCCGGAGAAGACTCTGCTCATCTCGATTACACCATGATAGACAACGACGAGAGGCTGGACGACCATTGGTTCAAGGAAGCTAATTACGATGCGGAAGAGAAATACTTCGAGGATGATTAAGTGTACATTCATGCATCTATGCTTTATATGTAGTTATCGACATTAATTAATATTTCCAGACGAACCAATGCCTGAAGGAGTGATGACCTGAAGTAAACGCCGTCACTACGGTGTCCATGGGTACGCCGTCACCCTCCCTGAAGTAAACAGGATCTTAGGAGATACGGATAAGGAGATGTGCCAACGTGTCACGTTTAAACGGTTCTCCTTATCTCGTCCCTTATCTTCTTCTTCTTCTTCCTCTCCTTCTCTTCCCCCGTTTCTTAATTTATAATTGCGAAAATATCCATTTCCGATAGTGGCGCAAAATTAAACCGCCATGGCTTCTTCGTCTCCTCTCTTGACGCCGCCGACCTCGAAGCCATCGCCGTCGCTCACCTCTCTCTCCGCTCGACCCGCGGCCGCCCCGTCCTCTTTCGCCGCCGCCAATGCGGCTCCGTGCTGCGCCCGAGCGGGCATCATCTGCCGCCGGGAACTCCTCGCGGCGGCCATCTTCTCTCCCGCGGCAGCGCTGCTGGTCCTCCCGCCCGCGCCGGCCCTGGCGTCGGACGACGAGGAGTACGTGAAGGAGACGGCGGAGATGATCAACAGGCTGCGGAGCACGATCAGCATGGACAAGACGGACCCGAACGTGGCGACGGCGGTGGCGGAGCTGCGGGAGGCGTCGAACACGTGGGTGGCGAAGTACCGGCGGGAGAAGGCGCTGCTGGGGCGGGCGTCGTTCAGGGACATCTACTCCGCCCTCAACGCCGTCTCCGGCCACTACATCAGCTTCGGCCCCACGGCGCCCATCCCCACCAAGCGCAAGGCCCGCATCTTGGAAGAGGTCGACACCGCCGAGAAGGCGCTGCTCCGGGGAAGGTAGATCGGTCGGACGTGGGCTGCGCCTCCAGTTTTGTATCGACTGAGATGCAATTAATTAATTAATGCAAATGGATGGATGAATCCACGTTTACTGCTTTAATCGATGTAATTTACACATTCTGTTGGGTTTTACTGCAAATGGATGTTTCACTAAGATTTGAATGTCTCATCTACCAATAGATTCATTACTATATTTGGTGTCCGTCGTGATTCAATTTATTGATTTACAATTACATTGCCGGATAAACTACGCTGCCTGTTGCAGATCAAAAGATCCAACTTTTGGTGCGAGTCAACCATTGCGTGCTCAAATTATTAATCACGAATCTTGTCTTGAGATGTAGCGTCATGCATGGGATTTGACCGGTGATTTGACCTTGTATGGTTTCTCGTCGGTCAACGCCAGGCATCCCAATTCAATCCCTTCATGCCAGAATTCCTACGGCGTTTAGTTTGCGTATAAAAAAAAATGCACCGTGAAAGAGGAAGAGAAGGAAAACGAGGGTGAGGAGGAAGCTCGATCGTCCTGGGACTGCTCCTGAGCGCGTTCCTTCTTCCCCACTTGGAGTTGGTGAGAAGCTCCTTCTGATCCTTCTGTTTTGATCTTCCTTGAGTTTCCGCAGCTCGTTCGGTGTTGTACAGACATCTGACAAGCAATTCGTTCTTTTCACAGGTTTGCTAAGGCAGGAACAGGGTAGGAGGTTATCATGGCAACTGGAGCAGTTCCTTCATCGATGACCGGTATGGCTACTGGTCTGCGGGCCAGCGACCGCAGCTTCGGCTTTGTGAAGAATGTCGATTTTGCGAAGATTGCTCGTGCTCCTGAGCAACGAAGAATTAAGTCCCAGGGAAGAATCGCATCTGTGATCAGAAACTCTTCCAAATCTAGCTCTGAGATTGTGGAACTGGAGCCTGCTTCAGAAGGAAGCCCTCTCCTAGGTACGACAATATGATTCCTCTTTCATGCTCTGAAAATGAGTTCAAACTGTAGCTACTTAAAAATTTTCAATCATCAACTGTGATCGTTAAGCAAGCAAGATAATGATCCATGGAAGTGTGAAAAGAAAACCTATATCCTTTTAACTCTTTCTCTGTTTCCGTAGTTCCCAGGCAGAAGTATTGCGAATCTGTACACAAGACCGTGAGGCGAAAGACTCGTACTGTGATGGTAGGGAATGTGGCCCTTGGCAGCGAGCATCCGATACGAGTTCAGACTATGACCACTTCAGACACCAAGGATGTCAACAAGACTGTTGAGGAGGTATGTTTAGATCCTTTGAGTTTATTTCTCTGAAGACAAGACACCCTACTTGATGCTTTTCTTTGTAGAGTATGGCAGAAATTTAACAATGTTGGGATTTGGCAGGTGATGAGAATTGCAGATAAAGGTGCAGATTTGGTCAGGATAACAGTCCAAGGGAAGCGAGAAGCTGATTCATGTTTTGAAATCAAGAACACACTTGTTCAGAAAAAGTAGGTCTTGCAAGTTTTTGACAACTTTACTCAATTGAAAAGTTTCTCACAGCAGCATAATTTCTCTCTTTGCGAATGAGCAGTTACAATATCCCTCTTGTGGCTGACATTCATTTTGCACCTGCAATTGCACTGAAAGTAGCTGAATGTTTTGACAAGATTCGAGTCAACCCTGGAAATTTCGGTCAGGCATTCTACAATTTTTCATTCAAGTATAGAGAGAGCTTCTTGTTTAGTACTTCTAACCGATGGGGCTGGAACATTTCCTTGCAGCTGATAGGAGAGCCCAATTTGAGCAGTTAGAGTATAGTGATGATGAGTATCAGAAAGAGCTTGAACATATTGAAAAGGTACTAATGATGAATATCTATATTTTTCTCTATTCCTTTCCAGTCTTACGATCGTTCGTCTTCGTGTTCAGGTCTTCACTCCTTTGGTTGAGAAATGCAAGGAGTATGGAAGGGCAATCCGAATCGGGACCAATCATGGTAGTCTTTCTGATCGAATTATGAGCTACTATGGAGATTCTCCTAGAGGAATGGTCTGTACTGTTTGTAGGCTACACCTTGAATTTGTCTTGGATGAGAATCAATGCTGAAAGGTTTTCTGTTCCTGCAACAGGTTGAATCTGCCTTTGAATTTGCAAGGATATGCCGGAAGCTAGACTTTCATAACTTTGTCTTCTCGATGAAAGCAAGCAACCCAGTCATCATGGTTCAAGCCTATCGTTTGCTAGTTGCTGAGATGTATGCACTAGGTTGGGATTATCCTCTGCACTTGGGAGTTACTGAAGCTGGAGAGGGAGAAGATGGAAGGATGAAATCTGCAATTGGTATTGGGACCCTTCTTCAGGTTGCATATCTATGATACTCACTGTCTATGATATCTTTAGCAACACACACTAACAAGTTCTTCACAATAGCTTTAAGAATTTTATGTTGAAACATCTTTCATGATTCAATAGTATGCAAAATATCTAAACCTTTCAGTTACCTACTCAATCCTTTATTGATATTTGTAAGCAACAGAACAATACTTGCAAGTTTCAAACACATTTTTTCGATTGTTGAACTTAATATGTTACATGTGTAATGTTATTCAACAGGATGGTTTGGGTGATACGATCAGGGTGTCTCTGACTGAACCACCAGAGAAAGAGATTGATCCTTGTAAGCGGTTGGCTAACCTTGGGATGCAAGCTTCCAGTCTCCAGAAAGGAACAGTATGGCTCTTTCGATCTTGCCATTCCTTGATTAAGTGCTAACTGCTGCAGTCTAAGTTCCTGCACTCATTTTGCCTTTATAACCTCATTTGTATCTGTCAACAAAACTATTTAGGTACCATTTGAGGAGAAACATAGACGATATTGGGACTTCCAGCGTAGAACTGGTCAACTTCCAGTGCAGAAAGAGGTTAGATTTTTGTTTGCTTTACTTTACTTTCCTTCCTTTTTGCATCATCATCTGTAGAAAATTTCTAACTTCTGCCACTTCTTTTGTAGGGTGAAGAAGTGGATTACCGAGGTGTTCTTCACCGCGATGGTTCAGTCCTCATGCCAGTGTCCTTGGACATGCTCAAGGTAGGTAGTGATGAACTTCACTGTTCAAGGAATGCAAAAGCCATTTGTGTAAATGGTTTCCATTGTTTTTCAGATTTAATTCTCAGTATCTTTCATTCATCATCACCTCTAAACATAATTTACATCTAGCTTGCCCTGTTTGTTTCATTTGCACCTACTTTCTTCATAAGATGTTGCAATTTTGTTCTGTCAGACACCAGAACTTCTTTACAAGTCTCTTGCAGCCAAGCTTGTGGTTGGAATGCCTTTCAAGGTTTGTGTTTCTCTTGCTCTGAAATTAGACTAGTCCAGATTTCCTGTAAGTACCTTGCTGAACCTTCAGAAAATTTCAGGACCTGGCAACAGTTGACTCAATTCTTCTGAGAGAACTTCCTCCTTTGGAAGACGATGAATCGGTAAGCTATCACCTATTTGTTCTTTTCAACTTAACAAGTAGAACACTAAAAGTTACAGTTTGCAAAAACAAATCAATATAAAATGATTGTGTTTGTTATCTTTGATCAGAGGTTGGCTCTCAAAAGGTTGATCGATATAAGCATGGGAGTTATAGTTCCATTATCCGAACAGCTTGCAAAACCACTTCCGAATGCGATTGTGCTTGTCAACCTCAATGAAATTTCAACCGGCGCTCACAAGCTTTTGCCAAAAGGTGGCATATGGATTGGATTTTAGCAACCAACTCTCTTTTGCTTCTTTCTTTTGCTTCTTTTATAATGTGGTTGTTTTCAGGCACTCGATTAGCTGTAACTGTTCGCGGGGATGAACCTTCTGAGGAACTAGACGTCCTCAAGAACGTCGATGATATCACAATGCTGCTGCATGATCTTCCATTGAGTGAAGAAAAGCTCAGCAGAGTTCATGCTGCAAGGAGGTAAATGATCATAGTGACTGAACTGCCATTGTGATGCATTCAAACATAACAATATCGTATCTTTTTCAGGTTGTTTGAGTATCTAGAAGAAAGTTCCCTTAACTTCCCTGTCATCCACCATATCCAATTTGCCAAAGAGATCCACAGGTACGTACAATTGTGATCACTGCTGAAAAATACAATTTTCATTCTCATTTCTGGTCCTGAAATCGACAGAGATGATCTGGTGATCACTGCTGGGAGCAATGCTGGTTCTCTTTTAGTCGATGGCCTCGGAGATGGCATCCTACTTGAGGCACCCGAGCAGGACTTCGAGTTCCTGCGGAATACATCCTTCAACTTACTTCAAGGTTGCAGAATGCGCAACACAAAAACTGTAAGTGCATGCTCATTAGTCCGATCCAATGGCTTCCTATTTCTCTTCTTCTTGTCTTTGCTCATCTGTGTGCAAACAAACTACATTAATTGCAGGAGTATGTCTCTTGCCCATCTTGTGGAAGAACACTCTTCGATCTCCAAGATATAAGTGCTGAGATTAGAACAAAGACTTCACATCTCCCCGGTGTTTCGGTAAATTCAGTAACTTTGCTGGAGCAGTCATGCTACATTCTTCTTCTTCTTCTTCTTCTTCTTCTTCTTCTTCTAACTCACTCCCCTCGACACTGTTGCAGATTGCAATCATGGGTTGTATAGTGAATGGACCCGGAGAAATGGCTGATGCAGATTTTGGCTATGTTGGTGGTGCACCAGGAAAGATCGATCTTTACGTCGGGAAGGTAATTTCTTGAAGCATTCCTTTCAAAACTGTCTGTTCCAATACGTTTTGCTGAATCCAACTTCATGGTTGTGTTGCTTCAGACTGTGCTGAAGAGAGGTATCGAAATGGAGTATGCGACTGATGCTCTGATTCAGCTCATCAAGGACCATGGCCGGTGGGTCGACCCCCAGCTGAAGAGTAGGCTTCTCGCTGCTCTGCTGCTTTGCTATCGCAAGATAAAAGGATTTTTCTCGTTTTTTCTTCGTAATTTATCAAAATCTCAGACATCAGTCGAATTTCCTTGTTGGAAAATAAATTAGTGTATTAGTATGTTATGAATGAAAGGTTATTGGGTGTGTATCTTCAACTATGGGCAGTGGAAAATGTAACTTCAACTTCAGGGTTCATATGGTTCAAAACCTCACAGAACAAGCTTCGTTCCAACTTAAAAAACATGTAACACATTCAGTGCCCAAATTAATCTAACATAGATAGCAAAATCGAAAAAGAATCATCGTCAGTAAGCAAGTGCAGACATGACCAAGTTCAAAAACCACACTCAGGGTACACGGTCAGACGCAAAAACGCAAACCGTCCATGAAGCAACCCTTGGAGAGTACACTAAACTCATATATTTGATCTGTTCTATCGGTGTGGCATCATACTATAAACAGAAAAAAGAGACTTCAGACGCAAAGCAATCACACAGGGAGGTTGCATTCTTATTCTTCATCTAGATGCCAAGGACCAAAAGTTCAAGAGGAATGATGGAGAGACCGCAAACCAACTGATGAAGGCCATTGCCGTGGCAGTCTCAAAGCTCGTGCAGTGGTTCTGTGAGCATAGGTTTAGATCATTACCGATCAGGACTGTAATGCCAGCGGATGCACAAGCTGCAGCAAATGTCAGTGTGGATGTGATCTATAGAAAGAAAGAAATCAAAATGTTAGCCAAAGGTAAAAATAAGAAGAAAAATCAAGCCTGCTGATTACGTTGGAAAAAAAAGATTCCAAACTTACAAGCACATTGTCAAGACAATACATATTTACAGACAAATCTACTTGTAGAGGAAACATGGTAGCAAAAGTAATCAAACTATGTGCATGGAAAGGGCTACTAAAACTTAAAACAATGAATGCAGTCAACTCTTATCGAGCATATCTTTTACAAATTTTCTTACCCCATCCCCGATAGTAAAGAAACAGAGAGCTTTAGGGTTCTGCAAGGAGCGTTTAACAAGAATAGCATATATGTCAAGCACGGCCAAAGAGATACTCCAAAGGCTCTGTAAGATGGCCGCTGCAACCAGATAGCTGCACAACATAGAAAAAAAAAAGATTACTTCATCTTGTACAGGTATTGTCACTCATATTTCAGACAAAGGAAGGATGCTCATTAAGAAGAATTAGGTGATAATTTGCAAACAACTGAGGGAAAACAAATCCTACAATCACACAAACTCAGCCAATAAGGTATGACATTATTAAGCTTGATAATAAGAACTTGAATTATACAACCGTCCGCCTGATGTGCTACACTTACGATGTGCAGATATTTCTGACAATCTGAGCAACTGATAAAGAGATGCATTGAATCTAAAAGTCTTGCAAAATTCAGAAGCCTAATCAGCAAAATTTACACATGAGAATAATGGACTCTTTTCAGGTCTTGATGAAGAAAAAATTACATTCACAATATAAAAAGCAAAATTCACAAGCCTTAAAGTGTTTCAGAAGATAAAAATTCTAAGCATCAGCCATGGATCAAAATCTCAGCAGGGATATGGATATCTAAAAGGACCTAACTATAAAGGCAGTGCACAGGGCCAAACTGCTTGCCATAATTGTCGTCACTCACAGAGTCATCTCATACCCACAAGTTGAACCTATTAAAATCATTCCGATTAACTAAAAATATATGAAATCACAATTCACAACTGGATCTCTGTCGTTCACAAGTCTATTACCTTCTGAAACTCCACGTTCCCACCATAACAAAACTTATTCAACATAATTCGCACAAATTTCTTTCCTTATTTCCCCTGATTCCTTTGCCATGTATGATACTGAACGGTTCTAACTACATCCAATCAATACTCAGCTGTACTTAGCACATACGGCGATTACTAAATTTAAGCTAAAGAAATCTTATTGACATAGCAAGAAGGCCTGATCAGCAAGGACAATTCAGAAGATAAAAATAATCATTAGGAGTTCCCAGTTTGTTACATTTAATTCTTACACATTTCTCCAAGAAAAGGAGCTCCCATCATGAATCATGCTCAAATCTAAGCTCAAAAAACTTATATTCTTTGTGCATATCATCAAAAATAACCATGGCAGTGTCACGGTCAATACTCAATATGAAAATGAGCTCCCTGTTCGATACAGTTTGGCAACTGCACCTTAATTTCAAAACCATTCTTGTTTAGAAAATATTTAGCTTACCAAATAGTCTACATATACAAGAGTAGGAAAGGAAACACTGCCAGATACAGAAAATGGTTAAAAGGAACCGTTTTTTACAGTAAGAAACAAATAGTGTGCACCATAAGCAGTTAAAATGGGCAGATAGTAAGTTTTCCACAGATGAACAACAGGCCTATAGTTACCAGAAGGCAGTTACAGATGGGAAATCATTGGTGGAGACCATGACGCCGAGCGCCGCGACCGCAAATGCGAACTGGAGGAGACGAAGCGCGAGACCTCCGTGCGTCCCCGGCATCCCCTGTACGTCCTTCATCCTCACCCTGGGCGGGTTCTCAGCCGCATCCGTGAGGGGCGGCGCCTCCACGGGGTGCACCGTCGGCCGGCTCACGAACATCTGCCCCGCACCCAACCCTGAGATCAGAAGAACCCGAGCAAGATCCAAGGCGTCAGCTCGGAGGAATCCCACCACCTCATCACTCGAGGCCGCTGCCGCCTCGAAATCGCGCGATTCGAAGCTCCGACGACCGAGATCTGTCCCCGAGCTCAGCCAAGAGATCCAATTCCGGCAGAGAGGGAACAATCGCGAGAGGAATCCCTATCAGAGCTACAATGTTCGAAGGGAATCGATCGATTCGAGCTCCGAAGGGAAGGGGAAAGAGACGATCGACAGAGTCCAGAAAAATAAAAGGCATAAAGTAATTAATAAAAAAAGAAAAGTAAGACACGAGAAATATTATTAAAGAGAAAAACAAACGCCAATAGGTAACGGACAAGAGCACCACTTGAGTCACGACTTTGCCGGCTCGCACTCAGCTAGGAGGAATGGTGACTCAAATCGTGTCTCACAAGGTGTAGTACGTCACAAGTCACATGGGTCCCACTGCAATGTTGTTTCCTCTTGAATCATAGTACGGGTAAGTTTTGGGTCTGAATGGCTGAGGAAACATTGGAAAGTTGAGGATCACGGTCACGGGCAGTCGTCGGCGAGCAAAAAGCGACGACACGACCACCCGCCTCCACCATGAACTCCATCCGCTCCCTCGCCGCCACCGTCGACCAGTCCCTCGTCCTCGCCACCTACGCGCTCCGCTTCTTTCGCTGGGTCGAGACCTACCGCGAGATCGTCGCCCTCCTCGTCCGCAACTCCATGCTCAACTACGCTCGATGCATCCTCCTCCTCGACGACATGCCCGAGCGCCTCGTTCGCCACCACCCTCATCGACGGTTACGGCCGCGCAAGCATCCCAAGGAGGCCATCAAGATCTTCCGCCTCCTCTTCAAGCTCGGCATCTTGCGAACTCGTATTGAGCATTCCCGAGGCCAAAAGGTTCTCCAATGGCATTCTTGCGGAGGGCGTTTCCCTCCACCTGCAATACCCTCCTCCTCTTTGCTGGCATGAAGGAGCATGGTTAGAGCATGGTTGTTGCTGAGAAGGCGTTCGACGAAATGATTGCTGCCATGCTTTTGCTCCACATTCGATCTCCTCCAACATCATGATCAAAGGTCATGTCTCATCTGGTAGGGTGGAGGATGGCCTGCGGCTACTCTCTACTATGCAGCGAGAAAGGCCTGATCTTGAGCGAGAAGACATTTGCAGCTCCCATGCCTGGCCTCTGCGATGATGGCGCGAGAGCTTCGGAAGCTCGGGAGGCGGGAGCACTGAATTACATGGCTCAGCTAAGACTAATTGTTGGATTTAATTTTACAATTATGATGGACTTACATGTTAATTAATTAATAACATTGCCAATATCTCATTATGGATAAATCAGATAAAGTGATTTTATTGGTATTTTGTGTGTTAATGTGAAATCCATTAATAAAAATGGATTCTTAATGGATTTCGAATCTAAAATTTATAAGGGAAGATATTAGAAATCTTTACTCATCCCATCTGAAATTAATAATAATAGATTCTTAATGGATTTCAAATTTAAAATTTATAAGGGATGTGGATTAAGATATTAAAAATATCTACTCATCCCATTCGATAGAGACAGTGTCTTTTGATTCGGGCTAGATTTATGATTTTTGATAAGTATTGCTTTATGTAATTATATGCTATGAATTTCAATAGAATTGTTCTTCTTGAATTTGGTTGCGTGAACTTGAATACTTCATTAAGATTTCCGTCAATAACCCCAATTAGAAGATAATTCAATTTAAGATGGTAAATAAATCAAATGCTCATGAATAAATTTAATATTTAATTTGATAAAAATTTATTTATGTTCATTCATTACATACAAGATCAATTAAATAAATAAACTTGAACAATTTATTAAATTAAATAAATAAATTTGAACATATGTATTAAACTCGTTAATGTTCATAAATAATATTCATAAAAAATTTATAAATTATATTCATCAATACAACTTTTATTAACATAAATTTATATTATCAAACTCAATAATCAATTAAATAAATTTAAAATTTTAAACAATCTCGAATTAAAAGTTTGATAGCATATAAATCGAACCAAATTCAAATGGCTTGAACGAAACTCAAACTCACAAAAAATAAACCAAATTAAATATGAACAATCATCTAAATTATTTTAGATTTGATTTAACTCGATTTAATTATTTTATTAAATAAATTTAAACATGGTAAAACTAGCTAGTTTTGTTCAGAGTTGACGTGTTGAGTCACATAGTCAAAGTCAAAGAATTGGTGGAGCATCTACTTGGAAAAGCAAAAAAAAAAAAAAAAACAGTTGACCGTTTGACCTTCCCATTTCCCCGTACTTTCATATTAGTTTACACTTGACTTTGAGCACGTGTTGATCGAAGGGATTAAACATGTAGTTGCACAACAATTGACATAAATAAAATTATTATAATTTTTCATCATCTGACCTATTTAACTAGCATCATTTATGTGTTTAATGATGTTAATTAAATAAAAAAAATTATTTCTCCTATTTTCCATTACACTGAAATATCTTATTTATCAGATATAAATACTATAGCTAAATTATAAGGACAACATTAATTATCTCAATAAAAGCATAAATATCTTTGCAATTAATATAGAAACTTCTAAAGCCTTTAATAACCTTACCATAAACTCGTTTACAGTCGTATTGTAGGGGGCAGTAAACAAAGCTGAAAGTTTCATGGAACTTGTCTTAATACAAAGTTATACGCCCAATAGAAAATGACTAATTAGGTCCTAATCCTGTGGAGAAATTGCGTGTATAAAGACTAACAGTTAGGTGTGAAGCAGCATGACTGTTTCAAAGATTTGACTCAAAGATTGAGTCATGCATTGAACACCAACCCTCAGTTAGAGAATTTAAAACTCTACCAACCAAAAGTTGTGGTATTTGCCATGATTCAAATGTTCATTGCATGGTGTTTCAATTCGATTGGTCGATTGATTTAATCGACTTTCATTTCTCTATGATGACGAGGAAATTACCAAGAAATGGTGTTGTGAATTTGCACTAACCTGAGTTTTGGGGGTCGTTGGAGGCTCGGCGGCCAACTACCCCGCAGCTCTTCCTATTTAAAGGCTCCGATTCTGCCCGGAGATTGCATTCTTCCTCGGCTGCTTCAATTCCTCGAGGTCGAGCTCTTCCAGGTCCTGTTTGAGATGGAGTCCGCAGTTGTATATGGCGATAGCGGCCTCTGCCTCAAGGTCGACGACCCCTTGAACTGGAGAAAGGCGGCGGAGTCGCTCGCCGGGAGCCATCTCGAGGAGGTGAAGCGCATGGTGGAGGAGTTCAGGCGGCCGGTGGTGAGGCTGGAAGGCGCGACTTTGACGGTAGCTAAGGTGGCGGCCGTGGCCAGGGCGGTGGCGGCGACGGTGGAGCTGTCGGAGGCAGCGAGGGACGGCGTCAGGGCCAGCAGTCAGTGGGTGATGGACAGCATGGATAAGGGCACCGACAGCTACGGCGTCACCACCGGCTTCGGCGCCACCTCTCACCGGAGAACCAAGCAAGGAGACGCCTTGCAGAAAGAGCTCATCAGGTTCATAAATAATAATAATAATAATGAAAAAAATTCTTTCTTCTCCCCAGAATTAAACTGTTATCTGAAAAATGGAATCTTTCTTGGGGCAGATTCTTGAATGCCGGAATATTCGGGAACGGCGAGGAGTCGGGGCACACCTTGCCGTCCCCGGCGGTGAGGGCGGCGATGTTGGTGCGGATCAACACGCTTCTCCAGGGCTACTCAGGCATCCGGTTTGAGATCCTGGAAGCCATCACCAGCCTCCTCAATGGCCGCATCACCCCCTGTTTGCCACTTCGGGGCACCATCACCGCCTCCGGCGACCTCGTCCCCCTGTCCTACATCGCGGGGATCCTGACGGGGCGACCGAACGCGAAGGCAGTCTGCCCAGACGGCAAGGTCGTCGGCGCCGCCGAGGCCTTCATGCTCGCCGGCATTGAGGGCGGCTTCTTCGAGTTGCAGCCCAAGGAGGGGCTGGCGCTGGTGAACGGCACCGCCGTGGGGTCGGGCTTGGCGTCGATAGTCCTGTTCGAGGTCAACGTGCTCGCTCTGCTCGCCGAGGTGACGTCGGCCGTCTTCTGCGAGGTGATGCAAGGGAAACCGGAATTCACCGACCACCTCACCCACAAGCTGAAGCACCACCCTGGCCAGATCGAGGCCGCCGCAGTGATGGAGCACATCCTCGACGGCAGCGCCTACGTGAAAATGGCCAAGAGCCTCCACGAGCAAGACCCATTGCAGAAGCCGAAGCAGGATAGGTACGCGCTGCGCACCTCGCCGCAGTGGCTCGGCCCCCAAATCGAGGTCATCCGCGCCGCCACCAAATCGATCGAGAGGGAGATCAATTCGGTGAACGACAATCCCCTCATTGATGTATCTCGGAACAAAGCGCTCCACGGCGGTAACTTCCAGGGAACGCCCATCGGCGTCTCCATGGACAACGCTCGCCTCGCATTGGCGGCGATCGGAAAGCTAATGTTCGCGCAGTTCTCTGAGCTAGTCAATGATTTTTACAACAACGGGCTGCCGTCGAACCTCTCCGGCGGGCGGAACCCTAGTTTGGACTATGGATTCAAGGGGGCGGAGATCGCAATGGCGGCGTACTGTTCGGAGCTCCAGTTCCTGGGCAACCCCGTGACGAACCACGTGCAGAGCGCGGAGCAGCACAACCAGGACGTGAACTCGCTGGGCCTCATCTCGGCACGGAAGACGGCGGAGGCGGTGGAGATTCTGAAGCTCATGTCGGCGACCTACCTGGTGGCCCTCTGCCAGGCGATCGACCTGCGGCACCTGGAGGAGAACCTGAGGAGCGCCGTGAAGGGAGCAGTAAGCCAGGCGGCGAAGCGGACGCTGACGGTGGGCGCGGGGGGCGAGCTCCACCCTGCACGGTTCTGCGAGAGGGACCTCGTGAAGGCGGTGGAGCGGGAGCAGGTGTTCGCCTACGCCGACGACCCCTGCAGCGCGGCGTACCCGCTGATGGCGAAGCTGCGGCAGGTGCTGGTGGAGCACGCGCTGGAGGAGGAGGAGAAGGGGGCGAAGGAGGAAGACGGCGGGAGCGCCATCTTCAAGAAGATCTCTGCGTTCGAGGAGGAGCTGAGGCAGCTGCTGCCGAGGGAGGTGGAGGCCGCGAGGGCGGCGGTGGAGGACCGGAGGGCGGCGATCCCCAACAGGATCTCGCAGTGCCGATCGTATCCGCTGTACCGTCTGGTGAGGGAGGAGCTCGGGACCGAGTTCCTGACGGGGGAGAAGGTTCGGTCGCCGGGGGAGGAGTGCGGGAAGGTGTTCGACGCCATTTGCGAGGGGAAGGTGATCGATCCATTGCTCCAGTGCTTGAAGGAGTGGGATGGCGCGCCGCTTCCCATCTGCTAAAAATTGCAGTATTAATATAATAAATGTTTGAATTTAAATAATAAATATGAGATGTCTTTGGATTTAATGTATCTTTCTTATAATATATGAAATTATATTTATTATTTTGGAGTGGTTTTTTAATATAAAGGAATGCAAATCAAACACAAAAGGAAAAAATTTCAAGAATAATATTTGCTAAAATTGCATATGTATTTTTTAAATTTACAAATAAATTTGCCGTTGAGTTTTAACAAATATTAAATTTGATTGTTGTTCTGGTCAAATGTCGTCAGGCAACAAATAGTCTACTCATGAATTGCTATTCTTGTCGACAAAGGAACCTAAAAAAAACTAAATAAATGGATTAGTAGGATACCAGAAGTTTCCGACAGGCCACTCTGGCGTTCAGTCAGTATAAAAAGAAGAAGAATCAAAATAAGAAGTGTATGTAGTTATTGAAATTGAGAGAGAAGATCTTTTTCATGTAACATGCGGAAAAGTTTATATACTTACAACGAATATCCATGTTAGTCTTAAGACAGACCTATGTTGGAGCTGAGGGGACAAATTATAACGATTGTTGCCAAGTGGCCTGACATAAGATATCTGGGAGATCAAGTCTGTCAACCTTGTAACTGCGATGTGGTTTGACATTGCTGATTATTCTCACATTTTAGTTATAGGTGCATATACGAGGGGATTCAGGGGATCAGATCTGACAACCTCGTAATCGTCCTGATCCTTTGGCATGGCTCGCACGCTTGAGGGATCTTGGCAAATTCTATGGTCGGGATGACCGATGAGCCGAGAAAAATGGAGCGACCGAGGTGGCCAAGGTCGGGATGCCCGAGAGACCGAGATGGCTGAGGTCAGAATGGCCGAGAGACCGAAATAGTCGAGGTAGGTGTTCCTGTTGAGAGCTGCTTCTGGACACATCACCAGACCTTCCTCGCCATGGGAGCGAGACAGTAAGGGAGCAGGGCACGCGCGGAGCCTGCGACGGAGCCTCTGGCACATGCGTGGCTCGAGCAGACAGCGCACCACGCATGGCAGACGGAGCAGCGCGGAGCAGGGCACGCGCGGAGCCTGCGACGGAGCCTCTGGCACATGCGTGGCTCGAGCAGACAGCGCACCACGCATGGCAGACGGAGCAGCGCGGAGCAGGGCACGCGCGGAGCCTGCGACGGAGCCTCTGGCACATGCGTGGCTCGAGCAGACAGCGCACCACGCATGGCAGACGGAGCAGCGCGGAGCAGGGCACGCGCGGAGCCTGCGACGGAGCCTCTGCAGCGCACCACGCATGGCAGACGGAGCAGCGAGAGAGATCGGGATGACCGAGTGAGAGATAGAGAGATCGAGATAATCGAGATCGGAATGGTCGAGAGATCGAGAGGTAGAGAGATCGAAACAGTTGAGGTCGAAATGGCCAAGAGACCGAGAGACTGAGAAACCGAGAGGCAGAGAGATCGAAATGGTCGAGGTCGGAGTCAGGATGAGGGCACTAATTCATCTAGGGCTGACTATTGACTTCCTGACTTGACACATCAGTCTGTTTCTTGACCTTCTCTGTCATGAAGGCTAATCAGAATCCGTCACATCATAATTCTCCACTTCAAGTTTAGTCGAATTTTAGTCGAATGAGGCGTAAATTGACTGACTGAACAATAGTGGATCGGGAGAGGATCCGCTCGGGCCAGTCCTATGAGTATCAATTGGATTCGCAACAATAGGTTGAACTGCTCGTCACGGGTCAGATTCAGAGTTACAGGTCAGCTCCACAATCAGTGGTCGAGTCGCATTTAATAGCTTGAATATGCGATCTGTCTTGAGACCGAGGAGCGTATCTCTGTAATGACAGAGGTGTGCGATATCGGTTAGGATATCCATACGGTTGGATCAAATGTGAGAATGTCATGTGTCAGTGTCAAACTCTCAATGATGAGGATTGAGGGCTAGGCGACTTATCGTCGAGAGAAATTGCTTAGAAAAAGAGGAACAGTGAAGTGTGACGCAGCATGACTGTTTCAAAGATTTAACTCAATGATTGGGGGTGAAGCAGATTCAAAGACACCAACCCTCAGTTAGAGAATTTAAAATTCAACCAACCAAAAGATGTGGTATTGGCCATGATTGAAATGTTCAATGCATCGTGTTTCAATTCAATTGGTCGATTGATTTAATCCACTTTCATTTCTTTATGATAACGAGGAAATTACCAAGAAATGGTGTTGTGAATTTGCGCTCACCTGAGTTTTGGAGTCGTTGGAGGCTCGGCAGCCAACTGCCCCGCAGCTCTTCCTATTTAAAGGCTCCGATTCTGCCCGGAGATTGCATTCTTCCTCGGCTGCTTCAATTCCTCGAGCTCGAGCTCTTCCGGGTCCTGTTTGAGATGGAGTCCGCAGTTGTATATGGCGATAGCGGCCTCTGCCTCAAGGTCGACGACCCCTTGAACTGGAGAAAGGCGGCGGAGTCGCTCGCCGGGAGCCATCTCGAGGAGGTGAAGCGCATGGTGGAGGAGTTCAGGCGGCCGGTGGTGAGGCTGGAAGGCGCGACCTTGACCGTAGCTCAGGTGGCGGCCGTGGCCAAGGCAGTGGCGGCGACGGTGGAGCTGTCGGAGGCAGCGAGGGACGGCGTCAGGGCCAGCAGTCAGTGGGTGATGGAAAGCATGGATAAGGGCACCGACAGCTATGGCGTCACCACCGGCTTCGGCGCCACCTCTCACCGGAGAACCAAGGAAGGAGGCGCCTTGCAGAAAGAGCTCATCAGGTTCATAAATAATAATAATAATGAAAAAAATTCTTTCTTCTCCCCAAAATTAAACTGTTGTCTGAAAAATGGAATCTTTCTTGGGGCAGATTCTTGAATGCCGGAATATTCGGGAACGGCGAGGAGTCGGGGCACACCTTGCCGTCCCCGGCGGTGAGGGCGGCGATGTTGGTGCGGATCAACACGCTTCTCCAGGGCTACTCAGGCATCCGGTTTGAGATCCTGGAAGCCATCACCAGCCTCCTCAATGGGCGCATCACCCCCTGTTTGCCACTTCGGGGCACCATCACCGCCTCCGGCGACCTCGTCCCCCTGTCCTACATCGCGGGGATCCTGACGGGGCGACCGAACGCGAAGGCAGTCGGCCCGGATGGCAAGGTCGTCGGCGCCGCCGAGGCCTTCATGCTCGCTGGCATTGAGGGCGGCTTCTTCGAGTTGCAGCCGAAGGAGGGGCTGGCGCTGGTGAACGGAACCGCCGTGGGGTCGGGCTTGGCGTCGATGGTCCTGTTCGAGGTCAACGTGCTCGCTCTGCTCGCGGAGGTGACGTCGGCCGTCTTCTGCGAGGTGATGCAAGGGAATCCGGAATTCACAGACCACCTCACCCACAAGCTGAAGCACCACCCTGGCCAGATCGAGGCCGCCGCCGTGATGGAGCACATCCTCGACGGCAGCGCCTACGTGAAAGACCCATTGCAGAAGCCGAAGAAGGATAGGTACGCGCTGCGCACCTCGCCGCAGTGGCTCGGCCCCCAAATCGAGGTCATCCGCGCCGCAACCAAATCGATCGAGAGGGAGATCAATTCGGTGAACGACAATCCCCTCATTGATGTATCCCGGAACAAAGCGCTCCACGGCGGTAACTTCCAGGGAACGCCCATCGGCGTCTCCATGGACAACGCTCGCCTCGCATTGGCGGCGATCGGAAAGCTAATGTTCGCGCAGTTCTCCGAGCTGGTCAATGATTTTTACAACAACGGGCTGCCGTCGAACCTCTCCGGCGGGCGGAACCCTAGTTTGGACTATGGATTCAAGGGGGCGGAGGTCGCGATGGCGGCGTACTGTTCGGAGCTCCAGTTCCTGGGCAACCCCGTGACGAACCACGTGCAGAGCGCGGAGCAGCACAACCAAGACGTGAACTCGCTGGGCCTCATCTCGGCACGGAAGACGGCGGAGGCGGTGGAGATTCTGAAGCTCATGTCGGCGACCTACCTGGTGGCCCTCTGCCAGGCGATCGACCTGCGGCACCTGGAGGAGAACCTGATGTGCGCCGTGAAGGGAGCAGTAAGCCAAGCGGCGAAGCGGACGCTGACGGTGGGCGCGGGGGGCGAGCCCCACCCTGCACGGTTCTGCGAGGGGGACCTCGTGAAGGCGGTGGAGCGGGAGCAGGTGTTCGCCTACGCCGACGACCCCTGCAGCGCGGCGTACCCGCTGATGGGGATGCTGCGGCAGGTGCTGCTGGAGCACGCGCTGGAGGAGGAGAAGGGGGCGAAGGAGGAAGACGGCGGGAGCGCCATCTTCAAGAAGATCTCGGCGTTCGAGGAGGAGCTGAGGCAGCTGCTGCCGAGGGAGGTGGAGGCCGCGAGGGCGGCGGTGGAGGACGGGAGGGCGGCGATCCCCAACAGGATCTCGCAGTGCCGATCGTATCCGCTGTACCGTCTGGTGCGGGAGGAGCTCGGGACCGAGTTCCTGACGGGGGAGAAGGTTCGGTCGCCGGGGGAGGAGTGCGGGAAGGTGTTCGACGCCATTTGCGAGGGGAAGGTGATCGATCCATTGCTCCAGTGCCTGAAGGAGTGGGATGGCGCGCCGCTTCCCATCTGCTAAAAATTGCAGACCATCCGCAACGCTCCCTCGTTATAACACTCTTAATATTAATAATTTAAAAAATAAAAAAATAAAAAAAAATACATATGGGATGGGCCAGCCAGAGGCTGACCCACCCAACTGCCATATGGTGTTCAAAATATTGAATACGTTCACGTGGAGAGGTGTTATAACACCTTTTCCACGTTGTTCATTAAGACTCTTTTGAGTGTTATTAACTAGCTATTAAGGGAGCATTGGGATGCTCTAATACAATAAATGTTTGAATTTAAATAATAAACATGAGATGTCTTTGGATTTAATGTATCTTTATTATAATCTTTGGAATTATACTTATTATTTTGGAGTGATTTTTTAATATAAAGAAATGCAAATCAAACACAAAAAGGAAGAAATTTCAAGAATAATATTTGCTAAACTGCATATATATTTTAAATTTACAAATAAAATTTGTCGTAGACTTTTAAACAAATATTAAATTTGATTGTTAATTAACATCTTGACTTATTATACATATATATATATATTTATGTATTTAATAATTTGAAATTACATGTGCATGCGAACAAATAGTTATATATATATATATATATAACGAATTAGAGATAATTGAAATTAGACAAAATTCTAATAAGCACCCTTTTTAAGTCTAAGTTTTACTTAAACAAATGATGATATGTACAAGAGATTTGTGGCAACAAAAGATCGAGGTTATACATTAGTTACAACGTTCAGCTGAAAACTAGTTCTTCTCTAATTTTTGTAGGGAAAATTACCTTGAGAATGGAATGTGTTTGCCAACTGATGGTGAAGGTTCATCCAAGTCAATTATAGAAAGTCAACAGCAATCTACTAATAATGCATTATTGTATGAACTGTTCAATCATAGAAGAGGTGCACATTTTGCATATACACATTCTGCACCACTTTTGACGTTGAACTAGCTCCAGAAATTTGTAATTACATAGAATATAATGTGTATCGAACTAAGATGCGATCGATACAAGCTTCTTGATTACAAGTATCCAGCCGAAGACGACAGAACAGGGTCGTAAGAACGAATAGATAAAACTCTAATTCATTGCTTGAACACAAGAAAAGCCAAATCACCTAGAAGATTAACCAAAAACCTACCCAACCTAACCTAACTTCTGACCTGATCTCAAAATGGTCAGTCGAGCATGCCCGAGGTTGTTACCTGTTATTTACAGAAGCATACAGAATTTGGAGATGGGTAAGAATTAAGAATCCTTATTGACAGCATCAACTCTCATCATCTGATATACACACAGTATCTGAGGTAGCACTGTGCCTACCTGCATTGGCAGATGACTGAGGCAGACCAGAAGTTCTTGATGGAAGATGCGATGAACTTCTATCGAACATTGGGACTATATCGTTTATCTGAAAAAAGCTTTGCTGGTTTGCTCCAATGCTGGTGGCCTTAACATCCAGTGGCAATCCAGTGGCACTGTGCCTGCCTACATCTGCAGATGACTGAGGCAAACCAGAAGTTCTTGATGGAAGATTGGATGAACTTCTATCGAACATTGGGACTAAATCGTTTATCTGAAAAAAGCTTTGCTGGTTTGCTCCAATGCTGGTGTCCCTAACATCCCGTGGCAATCCAGTGGCACTGTGCCTACCTACATCTGCAGATGACTGAGGCAAACCAGAAGTTCTTGATGGAAGATTGGATGAGCTTCTATCAAACATTGGGACTAAATCGTTTATCTGAAAAAAGCTTTGCTGGTTTGCTCCAATGCTGGTGTCCCTAACATCCAGTGGCAATCCAATGCTAGGCGAAGAGACGTCTTGACAAACAGGTAGAGAATTCAAGACGACAGGTTGTCCTGGTCCACTGGTTGGCACAAAACACGGTTGTAGGTTAGGGGTAGCTGCAACCTGTCCCACAGTGGCTGAGCCAGTATTAGCAAGAGGGTAATGCTGACTAGTCCTACTCGTATGAACGATACTCGGAGATGTCAGTGATGCATTGGCTCTAAATCGTTGGAGATGTGGAGCAGGTGCACGTGTTTCACTTCTGCCTTGAATGTTTGGTCTTGTAGGAAGCATGGAGCCAAAGTGAGGTTGAACGGAATTACTTGAGAAAACTGAAGATGTATTGTGGACCGTCTGACCAGAAGGGATGGATGGAGCTCGAAGTCTTACTGAGGCAAGTAAGTTTGATTGTGCAGTTAATGGGCGAGTATCTGGAAGCGTACCAAAAGCTGACGGATGAGTAGCAGGAGGCAGGTTAGTAGTTGCTGAGCAAGTAACTGGAAGCGGAATCGTAGCTGATGGGCGAGCAACTGGAAGTGAGTTAGCCGCTGAGAGAAGCATATCTGGAGGAAGGTTAGCAGCGGCTGGGTGAGTGACTGGGAGTGGGATAGCAGCTGTTGGACAAGTAACTGGAAGTGAGCTAGACACTGAAGTTGCGGATGATGCAGCCCTCTGTACAAATTGAGGTTGGGAGGCCTGAAGTAAATGATGCAACGATCGCTGGCCTGTAATTTAAACAAAGTAACAAGTACAATGTGAGCATTTAACTGTCTCAAAATTAGAACAAAAGCATGTGATTTCACAGCCAAGGCCACTTTCAAAACACTCAACCTAGGATTGCTTGTGGAACTTCAATATCAAGAGTTTTAAACAATTACAAACAATTAGTGTCACAAATTGAGCTCCGACAACTAAAAATGGCAGTGCATCTACAAGCCAATGAACTTTTGGTCATGGCTGCAAGAAAATATTTTTACTAAAAGATAAGTCAGTGCCCTAGCTTAGTAATAGAACCAATTTTGTCAATAAGTCTCTAAACCTCAGATGACTGCAAACTGGTTCTTGGTAGCTATCCTTCTATACCTGGCATGTAACACAACTTTATATCAAAGTTTAGCTCAACTCATTCAGGAGGATGCCCTATCAATATATGCACATCATTGAGCAAAGCACTGGTCCATATGGGACTATGAACATAGAACATCGTAACTTCAATAAAACATCATGAGCCCATGCCACAGATGTGGAGATCTTCACAACCTATGTGAAGAGGGTACACATGGGATGGATGATTAGTGTAGAAGGAAAACAGTATTCAAGCTTAATAAAGATCAACCATTATTAAAAACTGTAAAGGATATACGTAGTGTATGTAGATTCAAGAAGGGTTCCTTCTTATTTTGAGAGTGTATAAGGCCCGCTTAAGTAATGCCTATATCATGCGAACTATTTCACTTCCTGTCCACTGTTTTTTGAAAATGAAACTGTTAAAGGGAAAAAATTGTTATGTTATAGAAGTCATCTTTTGGAATCTAGCTCAGACATTGAAATGGGTTGGATTCAGCTGAACCAGTTTGGTTGAAGCAAGTTAGATTGGCGAATGTGAGTTCAATTTGCATGAATTATAAATGAGAACATGGAGGGACTAAATGAGTGGAGGTGGCATCTTGGATAGGAGTGGATTTACAGGGAGTAGAGAAAACTTGTTTGTCTGTAAGTAGGGAGTAACCTTTCTTCCCTGAAGGTCAAGAGCCCTTTTTATAGGCCTTGAAGTGAGTGTCCACCAAATGTGGTGTTGCCACCTGCAAAGGCATCATTGTCGAGCCCGATGGACACATGCTAAGCTCCCGTTGACCGAATTTAAAGCACATGGATCAAACCCTCTTCCTACAGTGATCCAGCCTAAAGTACACGTCTTCCATTTAACCATCCAAGATTAGCATGGGTAGTTTTACCCACATTAGAAGCTAAAGCAAAAGTGCTCCTAAAATTGGATTTGGTTGCTGACAGATGATAATTTTCATTGCATTTTCTCCACCAGCAACTCATTGCCCAAGAAAAATAAATCAAAATGTATTACTCATCTTTGCAAGCATACACATGATAAGTACAATGTTATATTAATGTTGAATTAAGTTCAAAAATTTAAGAACTAAAAAGGCAGGATTAGCATGCACAAAAATTTGTAAGACAAAGAAATTGAGTAAGAACATCAATCCACAGGCCATACTTTCCTAACTGAAGAGTTTTTGCTAAGTATCCTACCTTGTGGGGTCAAAGAAGATCGCCCTTTGTTCTCAACGAATTTGTTCCTAAACTCTTCTGCCAAAACTTGATTCATGAACACTTTACCATAGATGGTCCCAAGCACCTCCTTACACCGCACATATTCTGACTCTGCATCCTGAAGAAGTATATCATATCTTTTCCGTACCTTCAGCAACTCTTGCTCACACTCAAGTTTGAGTTTCAGTTTCTGAAAAAAAAACATAAGGTTATCATGAGTAAAGGTCATGTAGAAAAGCATTTAAAATAACTGATAGAAAGCAAACCATATCCTCATGCATCTTGCCAATTCTATCCTCATGCATCCGTATTCTTGCTAGTTCATTCTTAAGTGGTTCTGGTTGAAGATTTCGAGTAGGCATTAATTGTATAAGAGGAAAGAGGGGATAACGATTTGATTCTGGTTGTCTAGAAATATTTGTTACATCTCCAATGCTTCTCTGCAATGCGATAGGAGAATTTTGTAAACTTGAATGATCTACAATCTGGGGGACAAAGGAATGATTAGACTGCTCAAGATCAGAAGATAGCATAGCTGGCCCTGACACTGGCATGTCATTTTGCAAAGAACTGATCATCTGCCTGGAAGGCTCTTGTTGAATTCCAGATGCAGCTGTACTATCTTCACAGTGTGTAAACACAGGGACTCTACCAACAGGCAGTGGATTGTCAAAATAATCTGAGACAGAAATGTTATTAGTGGTTATTTCATCTTGGAAGGTGAGAAAATCAGATGAATTTGATGTGGGAATTTCTTGAGTAGACCCAATGCCTTGGCCGTCCAAAACAGGTGAATTTCCAGTCCTTTCATGCTCATATATACAAAGTTCCTGTTGGTGCACAACCAAACAGAATATTGTCAGAATTAGTGCTTAATACAAAGATTTGATCATGTGATTCTATCAAAAAATTTGTCTCTGCTATACAGAAGAACAATAACGAAGGTTAAGTGAAATAGACATTATTTAAAACTGAATTAACTATCCATAGCTGCTCTACTGAGCCTAGCCAAGTACCTACAAGTTAATGCTATAAAAAGGAGCTAGTGTGAAATGCACTATAGGTCTCAATCAACTTCACAAGTTGTCCTATTGCCACGAAAACATTAGGCTGAAAAATTAACAATGGAAACAAGAAACTCAGATATTCTAGTAGTCTTTGAAAGCGCACCCCTATCTAAGCAATTTGAAGTTTTCTGTAACAATTCTGGAATAGATATAGGTGGTACCTTATGTCAACGTCATCCAATTATTTTATTAAGTGAAAAATACGATGAAGCAAGCAACATTCCTCAAATTATGTAAGATAAAAAATTTGTTTCATACCACAGTTTATGTATAGTTTGCTGGCCTAGCAAGAAGCAAGATTTTGCTAATCATTTCCAAGTTTGCATGTGTCAAACTGTCTCTATATCCTACTGCTTATTGGATATGAATTCTGAAAACCTTAGCATAAGTTTTCCAAAGGTATACTTTTTTAAAAAAAAGGGCAAATCTAGTTGTAGGTTTCCCAGATGGCACTTCAGTCCATGTGAAATTGAGCTTTCAGTACAGGATTCATTATCATTCAAAGGGATTTTGGGTCATTCTAATCTTCTGTCCAACATCAACTACACAATCATTTTGATTAGCTGATGAGGCAATGATAAAATGATGGTTCTTGACCCTCGAAGAAGGTTTGCAATGCCATCTTGTTAAGGAATGAAAAGCAAAAGATGATGTAAGGATTAGTGATGATAAGATCCATGATTGTCATATAACATTTTCCTACAACAAATGTTGCTAGATTCTATGTTTCTTCCATGGAGACCACCTGATGGTGTGTCTACATTTGTTGATGGCACCAGACAGCTCAAAGTTTCATAAAGCGAATCAAGTTGGTAGGGTAATTTATAAATTCATCTTGCCTAGATTGTATAAGGCTCATATTTTTTTCTAGACTGCAATTTCTAGAGATTTGCTTAGTTACTAGTTACTATCTGCAACAATTTTCAGTATGTTTGATCAAACATGTATATTGCTTCAAACATATAAAAGCCAGAATGAAATAATGCAAGTGCATCCATGCATGACATCCTGGAAGAGCAACCATGTCATCTATGTCCTAAATATTGCATACAACAGAACGAACAAAACCTTAATTTGCTTTATAGATCACTTGTCAAGATTTAGTGTATGATGAAGCACTACCCTTTGCTGATTGCATCATGACTGCAGATTGTTCATTTAATTAGGAAAAAATTTGAGTTAAGAAAGATGCCATGTTATTGAGAAATCAGCAACTAATGAGACATTTTTTGCTAATTAGTTACACAAACTGACTAGATGATAATCAATTTTCAAAATTTACTAATGAAAGTTCACCTGGTTCTCTGTAGAGAAAGTTGCCAAGCGTGCACCATCGCCGTTGTCCATATGTGTGCGTTGATCGATACTTTGCGATGGGCATGTTCTCAAGCATGATCTTTCAGGATCTTCTTCAAAGCCCTCCTTGTCAGTCATTGCTGTTCCACAATTGGTAGGCATACCATCAACCACATTACTCACTATGTCCATGATAGGTAACTCACAAGCAAGAGCATCAGTATCCATGTGCATGTCAATTGTATCTGAAAATGGAACACTATGTTGAACTTCCAAAGACATATCTCTAAGTACTTCATCCACACTGTTGGACTGGGAAATAAATGTATCATATTGACTTGAAACGCAACCAGCTACTCCAGGAGAAGAAACTGCAGCAACTTCAGAATTTTTTGAAGGCAGTTCAGTGCTAACTAAGTTGCACACAGTTGACACATTGTCAGTTTGTTCATTTTGAAGAGGCCCAGTTGTGTTAGACTCATATGTTCCAATTTCCAAACCATCATGAGAATCATCTTGGTCCACTACTTTGAACTCCTCCAGTGTGAATCCAGAATCTGACAATGGAATGTTCTGAAAATATTCAACTAATTTAACAGCCTCTAATTTACCAGCCTTGGCTTCTTCCAACCCATGATTCTTTATCTGAATCTCCTTGTCCTTTGCAACTGACTGCATATTTTTCAATTTTTGATATTGCAAACTCATGTGCTTACTAAGTGCAGCCATTTTTTTTGAAAAATTTTCCGAATATAATCTAATATTATCATCTTTTTCAGTTGAATCATTGACCAAGTCTAGAAAAGGTTCAATCCCTTTCTGATATTCCTTTTTAAGATTTATCTCCATCTTTTCCTTGTCGATGTTGAAATCTAAAATTTCTTTATCTTGCTTGACAAAGAGATCTGCTTCCCTTCTCGAGCAAATTTTGTTAATCAAATTAATTTGATTTCTAATAAATTCATCATTTCCAGAGCCAGGGTGCTCCTGCAAATCTGTATGAGTCACAGAAGTAGGTATTTGCTCCTGCTCTGGCATTATTAGTTGTTCAAGAACACTCTGTCCTTCTAGATCCTCTCTAGGTTCATCTTTCTCGAGTTCAGAAACATGCCCTGAAGAATTTAATGACATTTTGAAGACATGTTCCTCAGTAAGATCAGCTCCATATGAAGGTGGTTGATGCTTTAATACATCAGGCCCATATTTTTCCCTTGAAGCCTCATCCTTCTGTGCAAACGTCTTCATTAGAATTCTTAATCTGGAATAAACATTAGATGCCTGCTCTTTATCACACATGAAGTTCAAGTACTTCTTTGCAAGCATAAGTGATTCCTCATGGTCAATCTTGTGCTTCAAGAAGGAAGCAGCTCGCCAACACTTTCAAGCCCAAAGAAAAGCAAATTTCAAAAGTCAGATAAAGAGCACATAACTGCTGGTAGTATACAATCACAAAAGAACCAAGTACAAAATCAACATATGACCAAATTAAACAAAGAGAAGGGGTCGGATTCGAGATAAATGTTTTGCAGAGTTTTGTAAAGTTCAAATTAGTCTCTTATCTATGGCGAGAGAGAATAAAAACTAAAAACTGTGTTACAAACTTTGAACAAATAATCAGATTTACATAGAGGAAGCATATGGAGAATTTTGACTTCTGAAAGTACACACAACTCAGAGATACTCAAGATCTCATAAAAGGCCTGCAATGAAATCTAATTTATTTGATTAAAAAAGTTTGATATGATCTACAAAATATATGCGTTAAACATCAGATTAAAATCGAAATCAAAGAAGTGTTCCATAGCATGTATTGCACATGTCTGTTGATCTCATGTAAGAATGTTAAAAAAACAACCCTGTCACACACTTTGATGGACACATGTGTGGAGATAATGTAGACCAAAACTTCAACTACACTTCCTTCTACAAATTATAGGAAGCAAACACAAATAGATGTCAGGCAAGCTAAAGCTTGACTTTTTAGGGAAAAGAAGAAAAAAATTGGTTAATGGATCCAAGTCCATTTCTGATAAGAAAATTCTATTCCATTAGTTCTCTTGCTTCTGTGAAAATAACATTCAGAAATAGAAACTTGTAGACGAACAAACTATATATATTGAACTATACAAGTGCAGCAAAAGTACAAGCACATTTTCAACAGTGAATAAAGATATTGAAGGTTGTTCTAACCAGTGAGATCTTGAAGGCCTGCAAGATTATTTCCGGTTCAGGATTGACATGATGATTATGCATTATATACTCAAGAAAAAGTTGAGTCATATCCTTCACATTCTCCTGCAATTATAAATCATCCAACAAAGAAACCACATAAAACTGCTCATATAAATCAAAAAATATGAATAAACCCCCTATTTTACCATTGAAAATTTATTATTGCTGTTTGAAAAGATTATAAGGTTTTGAGAAAGCAGATAAAGGAAAGGATGAATTTCATATGAAATCCAAATCAAAAATAACAAACTCATGTTAACTTGTTTGCTGTTGTTTTTTATTTTTTTTTAAAAAAAGAATATATAGAAGTTTTGGAGCACTTCAAGTATATCAGCCAGCACCGTACAAAAATCACACAAATCTGTTTGTCAATCTTTTGTACGGGTGATTATAGAATCAACACAGGATTTATTACATTGCATTACACAGGCTTTCAGTTTATATGCTTCAATAGTCAACAACCTCTCAAAAAATGTCTCATTTTCTGTCATACTTCTCTATTCTGCCTCACGCTGTGAAATAAACCTCAAAAACCATCATTTTCTTCTATCAGATTCATATATAGTTATGGGATGACTAAAGAGGTACTCTGTAGCAGTCAAATATGACTATGTTTCTACTTACAGTTCAAGAAAAAGGATAATTATTGCATAGGGTGATTAGGACACCAGCGGGTATATGCAACTTCAGAAGTAAAGAATTTGGAGGTTCCACAATTGCAAGTAAAATTTCCGAGCAAGAATGGTGAAAGAATTAACCAAAATTTAGTTTTAAAGGACATTAGCAACATGATAACAGGTATGTATCTTATGCAACCAACACCAGAGGGTATATGCAACTTCAGAAGTAAAGAATTTGGAGGTTCCACAATTGCAAGTAAAATTTCCGAGCAAGAATGGTGAAAAAAATAAGCAAAATTTAGTTTTAAAGAACATTAGCAACATGATAACAGGTATATATCTTATGCAACCAATACATGAAGAAGTCAGTACTGAAATCTTAGTAATATTAAATCTAAATTCTTGCGATATTTGGAGCTGCATTTACAGTTCAATCTAACACTAACAATCATGCAGTTGGCCTCACCAGTTAGTCACACATCAAATCTTAGGTCATGTATGATAAAGTAGATAATGTAATTGGTACACAACTACCAGTATTGTCTAGTAAGATCCCTACCATGCTATGCAGTATCTCTACTTAATTTGTTCAGAGATATTGGGATACCTAAAAAGTAATGTCTGTGAGATGTAGTTTGCAAATCCAATAGATAATTGCAAGTACAATGATCAAAGCTAATGCAAATGTGAGTACTAGTTTGCATCGTAGTTACCCATGTTTATGGACACATTTAGATGTATATTGTCTACATTTATGGCTACCATTGATACATATACTGTTGATTCCTATAACAAAGTTATGCTTTCCCATCATGCAGAGTAGGCTAAGTTTCTCTTGTTCCCACCTGTCCAGTCAGCTCTTTGCACGAGTGATTAAGTTTTAGTTAATCTCCTGCATCACATATAGGTATTATAGTATTTATTATTACTAAATTCAAGACCACATAACCATAACGATGTGGATTGGTGATAAATAGGTGATGCTAAATCAAAAATTGCAAAAGTAGAGATATCATGGGCCTGTGGTAGGGCATTGTCAACCCCTGTTCGACGATCAACAAGGTTTCATTAGTTCCAACTGAACTGCTGACACTACCCCTCAATTGATATCAGTGGTATGCACCCCTTTATGGCATAGCAAGCAGTTTCTCCATTCAAGAGTTTACATAAAAGTTTGAGATAGAATTTGACACATCATATATATGAGAAGTTATGATGTATCTGCATTAGCTAATCTTTTAATTGATTTCTTTCGGGAGGCTCTTTTACCAATTTTGTTGATAATTATACTGTTGGATTGCAAGGGTGCAAACATAGTTTCACATCTAAAACACATGGAAAAGATCATAAGTTTAAAAGGATGGAAGATATCTCCATTGGCATGAGGACTTTTGGGGAGAGCCCAAGAACAAAGTCATGAGAGCTTAGGCCCAAAGTGGACAATATCATGTCATTGTAAAGATATTTTGATTCCATCAATTCTAACAAGTGGTATTAGAGCGAGGTCGTTCTTCACCGGGTTAACCGCCGAAAAAGCCATGATCCAAATCTAAACCATGTAGATTGAACCTTAAACAACGGAAGTGGGTGCTCCCGTGTCTGAATCAAGAGGACCAGACACCAGGTAGAAAGTCCTAGTTGCGGCTAGGCAAGAAGTCCTAATAGGTCGGGTGGACCGAGAGACAGGAAGTCCTAGTAGGTCGGGTGGACCGAGGGACAGAAAGTCCTGGTGGGTCGAGGATTCAGACATCAAAACGGAGGCTTTCCGTTTGAGGGGGGCCTGTGGTCTTTTGTTTGAGGGGGGAATTGTTGGGCTGCAAGGGTGCAAACATAGTCCCACATTTAAAACACATGGAAAAAATCATGAGTTTAAAAGGATAGAAGATATCTCCATTGGCATGAAGCCTTTTGGGGAGAGCCCAAGAACAAAGCAATGAGGGCTTAGGCCCAAAGTGGACAATATCATGTCATTATGGAGATATTTTAATTCCATCAGTTTTAACATGTACTTTTAAACTAGATTTCAGATCATCCTGAGACCAGTAGAGGCATCGAGTCAAGTTATTAGGAATACTGCTGCATTGCTGCTCTGAGACGCTATTGTTATTGTAGTTAGAACTATCACATGGATTTTTTGAGGTCTTCTGTATTTTTATTACTTTAGTGACTGTGTTTCTTCAATCTAGACATGATATAGTTACTTCTGCAGTTTTGAGATTGTGTATCATTGAATAAACTTTTGTATGTTCAGTAACTCCCTCCTAGTGTGAGTTCACTAAGAATCAAGTAGGGATGAACGAGAATGTTAGAATACTTGAATTTTCAAAATCATTTCAATTGGACAAAATTTTAACTCGATACCATCCAATTTCACTCTTAATATAACCAAATTTGAATTGAGTCAGCCTAAGTAATTTGAATTTGAATTTATTCCATTCATTTCCTAGTGAAACCTAAGTAATTTCTGACCATTTTCATTGAATTTTAGTTTTTTTCTAAACTTCACAGCTTTTTAAGATGCCAATTTCTTAGGAATAATTGAATCAAGGTTTGTTGATACCCATCCAGCATGGAAAATTCATATTTGTATCAGCCTTTTAACAACCATGGATTCTATTGTACTACCATTCTTTCTAAGCCTCAACAAACCAAAATTGGGTAGAACCAAAATGACACCATTCTAGTGGGAATGAGTTTCCAGATGAGCTGTTAGTGCACTTAAAGCAATTAAGCACTGATGATTTTAATTAATGTTGAAGGATTGGAAAATGAAGTGCAAGCTAATTGAACTGAAGAATATTAACTATACATATTTTAGAAAAGATACAAAATCTCCAAAAGCTACAACAATTGCTGAAACATATGACATTTTCAAAAGTTCCAAACTACTTACTGGAAGTTTCAATATTTCACACAGTTCTGATAACTCTGGTTTCAGTATGAGATGAAGGTTCCCCTGAGCAGTGCGTAATTTTTCTCCCACTTCTGAGTCAATTTCATGAGGAGTATCATCTGAAGTACCACCAGAAACTGGAGACCCGTGCGGCACAGAATTTTGTTGACTTATAGAATGAACTTCTGCAACAACTGAATCCCACCCACACAAAAAAAAAGGAGATTAACAAAGGTCCACAACAAAAGATGAAAAACACAACCAATCAAGATTATTAATGGAATAATAATACTGCAATACCAGTCTTTGTTAGCAAGCTATCTGGAACAATCGCTGTCTTAGTTAATGATCTAATAGATGGCCGAACTGGATTTCTAGACAGCAATGTATTCTTGCCTTCAGCTTCTCTTCCTTGAAGCAAACTGTTTGAATATTTTCTACCAACGGTACTACCACTAACTTCCTTATTCTTCCTCCTGTTTAGTACATCATTTTCTGGTTCAGGTTGCTCTGCAGAATCATTCAAACTATGCACCTTTCTACAACTTCTATGACTTCGGAATGGGTCTGAAACGTATCGCCACTCAGGATACCTTCCATCTAGTAAATTTGACCAAAAACTTGGTGGATCATTATCCAAGGAGGATGCTCCTTCTTTCTCGCCAACCAAAATAATGTTTCTTGAATAAGATGCTCCACTTTGCTGGGCCTTCACTATAATAGAGCATTCACACGATGCATAGTCCGGTAAATTTGATAACAGTCCCAACACATCATTAATCAGAAGCAATTTATCTGGGGAATCTTCAGTTGATTTATCTGAGTAATCAAGATGGTGAAATTCATCTAGTTTACGAAAGAGATATGAGGCACCCCAACTAAGTAGTGAATGACAGACATTGGAGTTTACGTTCTCAATTTTATTGTCAAGTAGCATGTTCTGTTTCGCTAACACCAGAAGTTTCTCTTCTACCGTGAAGGATGAATAAAGACGAAGAACAAGTATCTGAGCATTCTGTGATTCAATGGTTATCTTCTGGAGGGAGCGTAGGTCATTCAATGGGTTCCAATCACTATCATAGATTATTATGGCATCAAGTGATGACACTTTAATGCTTGGTAAGCAGGCACGATTTTCAATTAAGAATACAAATCTTCCACTCGTCCTATCATTGAACTTGTTCAATGCAGCCAGTCTCTTTGACATGATTAATCCCCGGTCCATACGCTCATATGACTCCGCACCAAATCTCTGACGAAGAAAGTCATCCAATATATCACCAATTGAAATCTTTCCAGTTCTTCCAATGGTCTGTTGCATTAAAAAGGCATAAAATGGATTAAATGACTATGAATGAGTTTGTAAAATTTGCAGTAACATCAACAACACAATATTTGAAATAATTGAATAATCATTACTGTTTATTTGACCTTTGATTACTGAAACAATAAGAGATAATGTCCTCCCCTTAGTCGCATAATTAAATGGCATCCAACTGGGCATGCTTAAATATTAGGATAATCTCAACCTAACTGCCATTTTTGATGAGATTGGACCTCCTTGAATTTCACATGGCATCAAAGTCAACGCTTCAACTCTAGTGAGGTCGGAAAGAATGAGAATAAGAGAAAATTTCCTCGAGTCCCACATAAGGCTCTAATGGCAATGCTAAAATAATTATAAGAATTTTAGAGATTTAATTATGAGTTAAGTCCCTTATGGAGTATTTAATGATTGAATTTTATGTCCGAGTTATCTACATGTGATTTACAATATTTTCCCTCTCAGCTTGGTATGAGTGTGACTCTCTTCTACGGTCTCAGTTTTCTTCAACACCTTCAATGCAAGACAATGAGTTTGATATGAAGGTGTTATCTTTATCACTTGTCAATCAGATTGGAAAGTGTCATGAATGTCAAAAAGGTCATTTTCCTTGAGGATTGGAACAAACTCTAGGGTATGTGGCTGAAAGAAGAAAGACATTTATAATCTCAAGATTCCTTGTCCATACTTTGAAAAATTATGTCAAGTTATTAGCAACATCTTTCATTTTTATCCAAATCAGTTCCTCTGAGTATTATTATTAAGATTCTCTACATTGAGGACATTCATTTTCATGGGCAGTCATGCAGAAGGCATGACTGTGGCTAAAATGTATTTGGATTCTTTCAAGACTTTTTGGTCAACTTCACTCTTGGAATTTTCTAATAACTTACACATAATCTTAGCATCTCATCTCCATTAGATGGACCTTTTTAACACTGTTGTGCATGAGTATGTTAAATTGTACTTAAATCTTATAAAATTCCACCTACTGCATAAATGCATACCTTGATTACACAAGGCTTCCAAAGCTCCTAGTTTTAAATGCTCACTCTTTATCATACGAGTGATATCTTCAACAATATCTTTTTCTGGTTTAATAATAGATCTAAGATATCTAAAGGTCTTACATTAAATCCATGTGCATTCATCTTTTCAATTCCCTCAGTTCTTTCCTTGTCATCCAAACTACATTTCCCTATATTCAATTCTAGTTATACACAATTTAAAATAATTATTTTTTCTGAGTTTCTCTCTGCAATTCAAGCTTCAACTAATCTATTTATACCACATGGAATTAACATGATATCGTCTTAAAACTACAAAAAGTAGTGTTAAGGAACCTCATATTTTTACAGAAAAATGGCATCTTTGTATTGAATCTTAATTTAATGTTGACTATGCTAAGCATGTGATAATAGATCTGCTTCAGATTTCTGTAATTGTGGCCATCCATTTGTAGAAAGATAGCAAGAAATGCATAGCAAGCCAATAATAGAAAATTGAAGAAATTGAATACTTGCAAATACTCATTCATCATTGTCTAACATACGTTTTACACTCCATTCACTAACCAATAAATTACTCATGTGGCCCTCAGGAAACACATTGAACTAGGATCCAAATTATGAAAGTAAAATTTGCCAAAATGAAGTAAATAATTGAATTTTTACTTACAATTAGAAAAACAATTATGTTAGTACCAATATCTTAGATGAATAAAACAATAAACTGCTTGATTTAAACAATAAACTGCCTATACTCTTGGACTTAACAATACAGAATGAATGTGTAGATTATAATATTAAACGTGTTTAGACAAATTACAAGATACTTATATTCATCTTAAACTATGTAACAATTAAATTTGCCTCATAACCAAAAACTCATTATCTCCAGTAAACTTGAACAATTTTAACCAGATAAGAATATAGCATGTAGCAATAAAGCACATTTGTTCACATAAAGACAAAGAATCAATATCTTAACTAGCACAGTACATACACTTTCATTATAATGAAAGCCAAAGTGCAAGCACGATGACCTAAAAGAATTCAGAAGTTACAGAGAGAAGCCTAAAAGATTATATATCACAAACCTGAAAAAGAATCATCACCCTTAACCCTTGGTCTTTAACCATTTGAAGAATCTTGTCAAGTACTTGTAGCTTACCACTTGCATTTACTCCAATATCCAAGTAGTCAGTGACTGGTAGATCTCTTGTAAGTGAACCTTGCAAATTGTCATCAACAAGGTAAGGATGGTCACAACACTGCCACAAAACAAAAAACAGAATTTGTGAAAAAAACTTTTGATATGTTAATGAACTACAACAAGAACTATAAAATACAAACTCCAACAAATTATCAAACTCCCATGATGTTGATCAGATAGTAATTGAAGGCCAACCTTTCTAGTTGAGATAAGAATGTCACCAAGACCTCCCACAAGATCTTTTGAGCATGAACGAAGAGACATAGAGCTTGAGATCAAAGTAACACAATATTGTTCAAGCTGCACATTTGAAAGGTGAACAGGAATCCAGTACTCCAAAAACTTTGAAGATTCAGGTTTCCGCTCAATGGCAACATAATGCGATAATCTTTCTTTCAATAAAGTAAGTGTATCAATAGCATTGTTTGAGACAGAACTAGTTGCAACTGCCGAGTTCTTGTCTATCCCTGAATCAAGAAATGAGAGGAGGTTGAGGTATTCAGCAATCTTATCCTGTTCAAGAGTTAACAAACCATTAACAGAGTTGACAAGAACAGAATCATGCCTTCATAAGGGATGATATTAATACTTACTTTCACCAGATCACTAAGAAGGAGAAGCCTGAATCCGGTAGGAAGGCGTTTAAGAAATTCCAAATGTTTGGATATTTTAGAATTCTGGCAGTCATCAACAAACAGAGCTTCCCAGCCGATACATTCTAATTTATCAAAATCCTGTATGTTCAGGGTCATGCCAAAAGGTTTGAATTCATTAATTTCATGCAATATTGTGAACAAATATAAGTTTAGACATATGATGCATTATTCTAGGGCATGAAGTCTTCAATTAAAGTATTTAAATTAAAATGATAATAAGATTGCTAATTACAAATAGATAACCAATTTACCTCAATAATTGCATCAACATGTGAAACAAGCACTTGAAACATTATGCAACCACCATCCTCATAAAATTCTAAATTTTGAATCACATTGCGAACATGCTTGGTCCCATTATAGACAATAAGATTGACGGAAGGCGCCAAGCGATGAAATTCTGACTCCCATACTGAGAGAGAAGTTGACGGGCAGATGATGAGAAAAGGCCTACATGCATAAGATTGCAAGGACATAATGAACAGGATGGATATAATAACCCGTTCCTGAAAAATAAAATTCACATAGTTAGTGTAGCAATGAAATACAAAAGAGTAGCAACATATAATAGACAAATAGGATGGTCAGTAATTCGAGTGTGAAAAACATATAACAAGGCAAAAAAATCAAATCTTTTTCCTTTGACTAATGTTGATGCAAAAATCCAAAGCATGAAGAAGTATTCATATCCTGACAAAAAAGAATAGCATTGTCTCATTTCACAACATACCCAATAGTTATTGAGTATTCATACTCTCTGACTAACAAGAATAACAGATAGTTCAGATGGAAAGATAGTCACTAATTAGATTTCTTGAGTTATATGATCCCAATCCCATGACAACTAGTAATTTCAAAAAATAAATAAGAGAAATCAATGACAGATTGCAACTAAGTTGATAGATCATGATGGAATTTATTTGTCATTTTCATCAGTGCTATCTACTTGCACAAACTTAATTATCATGAATAGGAATATTTTTTTGTTTTATTTTTTATAATAACTCCCCATATCCATATCAACACCATATCTCAATATCACAAACTTTATGTGATGTTTCTTAATCATCCAAGACCTTTACCTAATAAAAATTATGACCAGGGTTACCATAATCATACAGTTTTTCAATTTGCCTAATACAACAATTGCACAAGAAATCAAAAACCATATTCATTTTCATCAGCCATTTATCTTCCTGATGCTACATTCATCAAATCTCTCACTGCCATTGAATAGTTAATCCATGATATCTAAAGCACCACTGTATCTGTGATTTAGTTGCTCCACATCATCCTAATGAGGAACTTTACCAGACTGCACTATTTAAGTTTTGCCAAAACATCTTTAAGAGGTTTTCCAAGTATTGAAAAACATGTTGTATCTTGATTGCTCCTCAAGCAAATAACCATTGTAGTGCATAGAAATGCAATACATCTGTACATTAAATGATTGCAGAAAAGCATGCTTCATTGGCTCTACAATTATATGACATTTCAACAGAAATTTATGTTTGGTGCTCAATAAAAAATGTGTGGAAAATATAACAGAAATACTGAACATTTGAAGATCAAATTATACCTGATCATTTATGACAAGGGCATTTTGACTTCTGTGCCAAAACTCACGAAGTTTATTGATAGAATCTAGATGATGATTATCAAGTCCATGAGGACAACCATCAGGTAACCGTGTTAATTTACGAAACGGATTCCTCCTAAACTCAAGAGCCTGGGATAACAAGTCTCATTAGTAGCTGCAAAAAACACATGCATTGACAAAAGGATAATACTGTATGATCAGAAAATGACAAATAATTGCTCCCCATGTAAGTCAGAATTAGATAAAATATGTAAGCAAATAGTACTAAGAATTACAACAACAATGGTATAAACATATTTAAGATGGACAGGACCAATGATTGATATCTTGATGGGAGGATTAAATACAAGATAATGCAATCCCTATGGCCTATTTCTCTGTAATCATAATGATACTTTTTAATCTCTCCTATTGGAGACTTTATTAGGGAACTCTTCCAACTAGGTAATTTTCTAACTATATGTCACCTCTCTTGAGTTGATTCCTTTTCTTCTGAGAAAACTATGCTTAAATAGTATGATAACTTAATCATGTCAAAGTAGCCAAACAAAGCAACTAGCATAAAAATCTTGCTTGGAAGTATGCACAATGGCTAGACAATTACCGCAATTACACGCATAAGCAGCATATTTTCAGTGGATATCCTAATCTTGTGTAAAGATGTGAACAAAAATTCCCACATGTGATGCAGACTAAAGTTATGACAGCTATTTAATTAACACGTGACAATGAATATCTAGAAATATGAAGAAAAAAATGTATGTGTGCAAACAAGACTACCACACAACAATGAAGATCTAGGAACCTGAAAAATTATATGCAAATAAGATTCATGGACAGCAATGAAAATTGGTTGTCCACTAGAACAATATGTGCAACTCATATTTTGAGATATGCTACAAAATCTATAACCAAATATATAAGTATATGAATCAGTTATTTATGTCCATTCAATCATCAGGATACTTCCGTCTGAGGGTCAACTAACTATCTCTACTAAATAGTAGCTGACTTGGTTCAGGGTACACAACCTACTGCCTACCAAAGAAAAACAAATGAACTTATTTTTTTCACTTTTCAGAAAAAGGTATAAAGTAATTTCAATGAGCATTGAAGAAAAGTATCTATGATATAAAGTCCTTTCCTTGAATAATGACCAACCTTGTCACCATTAGAAGAATCAAATGCTGCTTTTCCCTTTAGACGAACCTCATAATCTTTCATTAGTGACAGTGCCTCAGGTGTGTGTAAAAATGGTGAACTCTCCAACTCCCATGTTGCATCTTCATAACCAAGGCCTTTCCATTTCACATACCACTCACAGTAGCAGTTTGTAAAGCTATTACCAAGTCTGTCAAAAAATTGATCTGCTAGTTCTTGGGGCACCAGCAATCGTTTCTGAAGTAGCCGGTGAGGCTCAGTCCACTCCTGCTTCCATCTAACAACCTGAAAAAGAATTAAGTTAATCAATAAAAGTACGACAAAATATACACTATGCTACAAAAATACGATAATAAAATTAAGTTCATGAATGGACCAACCCAGTTCTTTTGGTACTTCCTGTTGAATTTAGAAAGAAGTGAAGGAGCTTCCTGAAGCATCTGTGTTTCTGAAATCCATTGATTGTGAACATGTGCAAGACCTTTATACTTGACAAGGTATTGTTTGCTATTCTGCCCTCCTAGAACCATGACATGGATAAGTAAATATTATCAACTTATGAAAGGCCTAATAGTCTATCAAGATAGTATAATAATTGTTGATTTTCCTCACCTTCTGTAACATTCCAAATAGAGTCAATCCCTTCAGATATGGAGTATACACCAAACTCTATTTTCTTTTTTATACAAGAAACACACAACCAAATACCAGCAGGAGCATTTGGTAAGGGTGGATCCAAACAAGAAAGATGATAGCTTATGCTGCATCCTTTACCACAACAGAACCTATGATTGTGAGATATTTACCAAAAGATCTGTTATAAAATAAGAATAATGAAGTAGTTATCAAGGCAAAACTTGCCATATGATTATTAATTAGCAGATAATCTTAGCTTCACACAGAAACAAAAGCTCTAGGTAAGTATTGCCAACAAAAAAACTATGGGTTATCAGCAATCTGAGAATTACAATGTATCAATTAGCATAGACACTATATTGATGTGGAAGAAAGAGACTTACAATTCTGCTTCTGGTTGTCTGCAAAGAACACAAGCATTAGGATGGCAATCTGTTTGAATTTCAACCAACTGCTCCTTCATAACAGTTGAGCAAATATCTTTCTTCGAGCTACCCAAAATGTGGCAATAGGGACTCTCACTCATCTAATATAATATATCAAGAGAGCAAACAATTAAATATAACATCAAGCAGCTCATAGTCCAACTAATCAATGTTTTTCAATGAATGGCAAAGAAATAGTTACAAAGATGTAGTACCTTTTCCATATTGCTATCAACACTGGTTGTACAAACTGGGGATACACAACAACTTGGCCTATTTAAGCAGAAGAAACATTTAGATCCATCCACTCTTACTGGAACAATTCAATTAAATGAGTTGAAGGGTAAATGACCATGCATGAGCTACAGGTATTATTGTAATTTCATAGATCAATTTTTTGTCCTTTAGAATTTATATGAAAATATCACAAAATTTTGAATATAGCGTTATTCTATCAAATTGAAGTAACAAAAAGCTTGCTAGGATATTCAGTTGGCAGTTTTTAGTCAAGAAATATCTGTTTGTTTTCTTTTTCAATCTTTTTCTCTTTATTACTTCTCTTTCTTCCTGCACTTTTCTCACTGTTGCCATTGTCCCAGGAAAAAGCTTCAATGATGCTCCAACAAGGAAGAATAAAACGAGAATAAGGAGGAAGGAGAAAAGTGGTAGAGGAAGCAGGAAGAAGGAAAGAGGAGAGAGGGAGAGGAACGAGAGACTAAGATACAGAGGAAAGGGAATAAGGAAAGGAGAAGCTAGGGGGAATATGCAAGAGGAAGAGGAAGGAAGAAGAGCATGAGAGCAAGAGGGACAGAAATCATGGGGAGAGAGAAAGAAGAGGGTGATAGGGGTGAAGATGTAGGAAGACAAATGAGAGTTGAGGAAAGAGGAAGAACAACAGAGAAGAGGGAGGAAGAACAACAGAGAAGAGGGAGAAGGAATAAGAGAGAGAAACAGAGCAAGAAAGAAGAAGAGAGAGAGGCACAGGAGAAGGAAGGGAGAGGGAAGAGAGATGAGAGAAAGAACAAGGAAAAAGGGAGAGGTAGTCTGAAGAAAGGAGACATTGTTCAAGGGCACAGCTCTAATGATGGTACCTTCATCCATTTGACAATCAACTCTTCAGAGCACAATCATTGCTAAGAGGAGGGAGGAGGGAGGAGGGAGGAGGGAGGAGGGAGAGCAAGCAGATAGGAAATAAGAGAAAGAAAAAGATGATGGTACCATCGTCCATTTAACAATGAACTCTTCAGAGCACAATCTTTGCTGAGAAGAGAAAGGAGGGAGAGTGAGCAGATAGGAAATATGAAAGAAAGGAAAAGTGATGAGGAAGATATGATACTCCAATTTAGATGGATGAGTTATTATTGACTTGGACTTTAGTAGTTTATGTCAGTGGTTGAGCTTGAGAGGTTAAGAGGTTGTATCTCTCATCTAAGCAAGGCTTAAAAAATTGGTATTAGAACAAGCATAATCATATGCAGTGAGGTGTGAAACGGGTCATATATCTGATGGTGTGGCAACATCAAGCCTCACATTCTGCCAATTAGGGATGATTTTATGATTAGGCATGATTCTAGGATGAGCTAGATTTTGGTACTTGAAGGCATGTCAAGCCTAAAGTAAGGAAGACTATAATTATATCACTTAATCTCACATTGTGAATTATGGACTAATAAAGAAGTTTCGTGAGGTTAAATGAATAAGCTAGCATTTATACAGGTTTCCAAGGATTTCAAGCTAATGGCAACATGCAAATTCTCTCATCTTAGTGAACATGACAAAAAGAAAAACAATGAGAGGGGGAGGAGAGAGAGAGAAGAAGGGAGAGAAAAGAGGGAGAAAGTGAGTAGGTTAAATACAGCTAGATTATAACGATGAGCCTCTCCGCCAACCAGAATTAAGTGATACCTTTCTCTTTAGGTTGGCTTTGTCTTGATCAAGTAGGATGTCCGCATCTATATCCATATATGGTGATATGTCAATTGTACGTGCAACCAAGCCAAGCTTCAATGTCAAAAGATCATGATTGAGGATTGTAGGTTATATGTTCTTCTTTAGTTCTTTAGATGTTACTAATCCATTGTCATGTCAAGCGCTCAAAAATCTGGTGACCTTTATATGTTGTCAGAGTAGTTTGTTCAGTCATCAAGTTGGTGTTTGCTTTGCTAGTGAGAAGGGTATCATCGTTGGAGGTGGATGTGATGTGGTGTTCGAATTTGTTGGTCGGTTGGTTTGTCAATGTTTTGTCATGAGGGATTGACAGTAATAGTTGTGAGGAAGAGAATTTGTCCATCAAGTATATGCCATAACTATGGAGAGTGTATGTGTGCACTACCCCCGCATACTTAAGGATGTTGTGAGTGGTGTGATAAACTACTAATATTGTGTGTGTTGGGTGAGAAGTATAGCTAATGGTATCAAGTTTATAGTAACCAATCACTAGTGTATGTGTTATTGGGAAGGAAGCAGTTCAACTTTAGTCAAAAGGGTAGAGGTTGTGACTTGTACATAAGTTGCAAAGCTTGTATTTAGCGAATTTGAACATCAAGTTTATAGTGACCAAACACTATAGTGTGTGTTATTGGGGAGGAGCATTTTGAGTTGAGTGTAAAGTGGATCATGGCAAAAACATAAACCCAATAAGATACCCTATTTCATCTTTTTAACTTTGATACTCATGTTACTCTAATTTTATTTGGCCTCAATTAATTACTATTCCTTCATATGCACATCATGATATACTTTGCTTAGATGTGTAAATTGCAATACTACTCAATTAAGGAACAAAAGTAATCATTTAACCTAAATTGATAACATATATATAACAGGTACAAAAGAAAGCTTAGATGTCAATACTTTTCTGCCGCATCTAATTCTTCTTTTGACAATAGACTTCCATTTTTCTCATCTTCTTTCACAGCATTGGCATCAATTTCATGTGTTTCTGGAGCAAATTGTTTATCAACTACCTACAGGAAAAAGCAAAGCAAAGAAAAAGAAACAATATTATAAGAAATGAAATTGGCAAGCAATTCTTAATGGTGCATTCACAAACCAACTGATTTCAAATTTAATAAATTTATGTTATTTCAACATTATTACTTTCTATCTTATGAGAGTTCAGAATATACATACAAAATAATATTCTGAGTAACCAATACGATACAGGCATTTTACTAATTACACATTTTTTAAGGAAAAATTGTTTGGTTCATATTAATTAGTCCACTTGCATTACCATCCATCAATATTTACTCTTTCACTGACAATCCCTGTCAATATCATTCTAACATTAAGATAATCTACGCCCAGTCTAAAAACCCAACATGTTTTTCCAGCCCTCAATTTTTGAAGCTTTAGCTTACTGTAATGAAGGTGGTGCCGATTGGATTTACTTCAGGAATATCATTGCAAGAAAATAGGTTTCACAGTCTGTACTTTGCTAATGGGAGAAATTGGTTTTTTCTGGTACATTATAGGCTAACAAAAGCAAAAACATTCTTCCTGAGAGACAAGGGAGCCATAACTAATGAGGAAAACTGGTTTCCATTGAGATGGAATCACCCAATTTCATCCTCCCACAGAAGTGGTTGCTATTTTTTTTCATCCTTCTAGATAATGGTTTCTTGTGCTTCTCTCATTGGTGACATGTGGCAGGCCAGACAGGAAAAATGAGGAAATTGTTTACTGGAAAAGAATCGGCGAGAACACAAGATTCCACCAAAAGTGGAGCAAGAATGAAATTGCACGTGCCCAACCCAATCGATACATTAGATATGAACTTAGGTAATTAGTTAAGAAAGGTAACAGGAGCTCGCAAATATGTACAGAAAGATGACAGCAAGTGGTCAAATGACAGAAAGCAAATTACAGGCCGAAGAGATAAAGTTGAACTATCTCTCAATTGAGTAACACGTGTATCCCTTCCCCATTCTTTTAAAATTCTGCTATATGCATTGATGTTACAGTCTATGCTTAGTAAGTTATATGTTAGAAATGTTTGTGTTTATTAACATAATGGTGTTGAGTGTTTGACTCTCTTTCTAGTACCTCAAAGGCTCAAACACATATGGGGCTGTCTTAAAAAATACCCCTTTAAGGGCACAATTACTCTCTTTTTCACCGTTGTGCCTTCACACATTGAGGTAAAACGAAACAAAGCCTACAACAACTTGGGCATGTTCTTGTCCTTCCATAGCCTTCCCTCCTACCTTTGCTTCTTCTGTTATCAGGCCAAGAGATAATAACAATCAATACACTGCAGCTCTCCTTCAAGTACATATCTTGTCCTGATCCACCTCTCACAACTTCTCTGTCTCTCCTATCCATCTTGCTGTCAGATTCATTCCTCTTCTTCTCTTTTGCTGTTATCATAGTTATCGCTAGAGTGGTTGATCAGAAATGGAACAAATTGGCAGATTTATAAGAAAAATTGGGTTTCCAGACAATTGATAGTTAAGCACCTCATTCTTCCTATTGTGGTTGATTTGGCAATTAAAGAACATTACAGGCAGATATTCAGTATCTCACGATTATATTGAAACCAGTTAACTTTTATTTTCTAGTTACAGACTGACATTGTCCCATCCTGGCACCGTCACCGCCAATGACAACAAGCAGTGAGTACCAACAGCCCAAGGTTGGCTGTGATTCTTACACCATCAAAATCTATGCAATGTCATGTCCTGGCATCAAAACAATGTTATATGCTTATAATAATTTAGGAGAACAAGTGCACAGTATGGTCATTATTTTCTATCTTAATTCGATCGTACAAGGTAACCCCTCTGAGTCTTTCTGTGTTTTGAGTGCTGATGAACCCTCGGCCATGCCATGTCACCAAAAGTACATGATGATGAGCATGCCAAGCACTCAGCAGCTTCAATCATAAGGGTGTTTGTCAAAATTCAAACTTTAGAACTATAAGCAATCCAGAAAAGCTAGCGTTTGGCAAGTAGCTGTGGAGATCACAGTATCATGGTGCTAAATCTCATTTCATCTTAACCCAAAAATTGAATCTGGAACTAGATGAAACATTGAATTTGATCACAACCAAAGAACTGCATTGTAAACAAAACAAACCAGCAAATCCAAGATAATAACAATTTCTGCACTATACATGATGTAAGCCAAATTAGAGAAAGACAAAATTGCAACAAAATAAATATGCTGAAATTGGGTTGAACCTCAAGAGGAGCGAAATATAAATCATTTTTCCTTTTAGCAATGCAGCAACAGGAATCCGTAGCAAGCATGTCTTGCACCCTGCACATAGTTTGCAATACATTAAACAAAAATTAGCAATTACATCAGCAATCAAACCACCGACCCAACATCAAAGAAAAAAAAACGTGTGCGCCAAAGGATAAAAATAAGATATAATTCTAATACAAGGACCTTTGTAGTTTTACACACTTCGTGCACTTCTCAGAATTTTCCCTCTTAGCTGCAGAGGTTGAAAGACAAACATCTTCATCAGGAACTCCCTGAGCTAGTTTATCCTTTCCTTTGGGTGTCACTTGCATGTCTGGATCAAGATAATGAGTTGGCAGGGAGCTTGTGGAAGCCACTGGACTGATCTCATTTTCTCTAGAAGTATCGGCACAATTGGTTCTATGCGGAAACGAAAATGCTTTTGGCTTCAAGATCTCCATATCTTCTGCATTTTTTTTACATGCGTCCGGCTCATTGTCATCAGCATCCAACACTCTCTGAAATGCATCATGTAAAGTTTCTTCCATCGAAATTACTCCAAGAGTAGGTTGCAATGAGTTATCATTGGATTTAAAATGTTCCGAGTTATCGGTATACTTGGGTGCTACTGCTTTAATAAGGTTTGGAGTTGCATCGACACAAGCTGAAGTTGCATCTCCTTCAACTCCCAGGGCCTTCTCTGAATCTTCTTTTAAACCTGAACTAGAACACACTGCATCTTCTTTTATCTCTTTTTTGCAAAGTCCCACATTTTGCTCACTGATCTTTTTACAGCAACCATCTCCACCCTCCAACACTGCTTCAGAATTAGCAGCTAGCGAATCACGCACATGCTGTGTTTCAGCAGAATCTAGAAGGTGCCCAGGCAGAAGTCAGGTAGCATGAAAATATCAAACCAGAGTCACAAGTTTCATTAAGCTAGAATCACAAAGGCCGACACTAAATACTAGTTAATCATAGCATTAGGGTTGAGTATTCAGTTAAAACCGAATCGAACCGAACCGAATTAATCAAAATTGAACCGAACCGAATTTTTTTAAACTAACTGAACCGACTGAATTTTCAAATAAAAATTGAACAAACTGAACCAATAAAATACCGATTAATTTGGTTTTCAACCGAAACAACCGAATTTTTTAAATATTATGAAAATTTTACCAATTAGTTAGAAATTTATAAGTTTACTTACCTACAAATTTATAAATTATTTTTTTATTTAGATTAATTTAGTTTATTTGGTTTATTCAGTTTAATCGAATAAGAAATTTTAAAACCGAAACCGAACCGAATTAACTGAATTAATCAATTTTTTTAGAAAAAAATAATCGAAATTCCGAAATAACCGAACCGAATTTTTAAATTCGGTCGGTTCAATCGGTTTAACCAAATTTTTGCTCACCCTTACATAGCATGAAAAAGATTGCTAATAAGTACAATTTTGAAAATATTAGTACAAACAAGCAAGAAATGCATACCTGACTTTCTAACTTTCTTAGCCGGTTGTGGAGATAATAAAGCTCTATAGGTCCTAGCCTTCATCAGCTTTCTCTTTTTACCCGTGAGAGGAGTTCTCTCATTGAGATTTTTAGACTTAACCTCTCCTTCAGCAACTAAAACTTTCTTTTTTTCATTCTTCACTACTTGACCTTTCTTCTTCACGGAGGAATCTGAGCTTTTGCTAGACTTCTTAGAACTTGAGGAGCTTGAGGCAGAAGATTTCTCAATCCTCTCTGACCTTCTTAGAGAATTCTGATGCACTTTCTTGACTTCCCTTTCTATCTTCGCCTTCTTTGAAGGGGTGGCCAAGTTTTGGTTTTCCAGCCGTACTGATTTCCTCAAGTTGGAATTTGACGTGGTTGAAATTTGCATGCGAAATTCCCTAGCGGATCTCCTCAATGTAGAGGAATCCTGGGGTCCAGAACTAGTGGCGACCATGTCTATTTTGTTCTTCCCTTTGCCGCTAGAAACTTTACTACTAGAATTAGCATTTTGCATTGTCGGAGAAATGCTCAAATCGTGCAGGTCTTTCATTTTTGGGGGGGCTTCCTTGCTCTTGGAGCTACCAACACCATCTTTTCTTTGAGATTGTGCGCGGACCATAGATTCAATGCCGACTGCCAAAAAAGCACACAACATCAGCTAAACTAACCAAAATAAACACTGAAGAAGTGCACATAGCATGCTGTCTAGAACACAACTTGTCATGATATGCATAGAACAAAACAGCCAACACAAATTGGAACGGAGAGAAGAAAGAGCGCTGCCCTCTTCAATCCAAGACGATGACAATGTGGAGCAAACAGAAGAAAACCAAACAGAAACAGAAAAAAGATTGTGAAAACACAAATCCCCAACCAGCACTAACCGATCACGATGAATCCCTTCGTCAGACCCAACCCTCCTCGCCGCCGACGCGAAAGGGGCAAATTTTTCAAGGTTTTTGTACAAGCAAAAGATTAACAGAAAAGCAAACACCACTTACAACGATCGCCAGAGACAGAGAGATCGAAGAAGAAGAAGAGAAGGTGCGGTTCGGGGGAGGAGAGAAGTACGGCGATTTCGGCGCAGCCAACTCCAATGGAAGGGAGGAGGCGTTAGAGCGGGGTTGCAGCGATAGTTCCTACTTCCCTTGCGCATCGTACCCTGTGTAACGCATAAATAGGGAGGCGTTTTTTTTACACAATTTTAATTATGAAATTATTTTTATAATAAATTTTATTTTAAGGATTTTAATGATGTTAAAACAATTTGTAGAAATATTATACCATGTGTCAATTCGGGTAAGTCAATTTGATTTAACAATGTCAATTCGGATGCGTAATAGGTTAGAATTAAATTGAAATAAAATATTATTTAAAAAAATAATCAGAATTAAAATTCAATTCGAAACTTTAAATCCAAATCCGAACTCATATAATCCGACGAATTCAAGAAATTTAAATAATAATAAAAAACTTTTTTTAATTAGGTGGGTTAATGTTCTATATTTATTCTCTCCACCATAAATATTATTAATGTTCTATATTTATTCTGTCGACCTTAGAAGTTAGAACTAATATTATTAATGTTCTATATTTATTCTCTCGACCATGAATTTCTAGAGCTTTAATTAGGTGTGTTAAGTTAACAATGTCAATTCGGATGGATTCCGATCCAATTGAAATATGAATATTATTAAAAATTCTCAATTAGAATTCAAATTCAGTTTGAAATTTTAAATCCAAATCCGAACTCATATAATCCAACCAATTCAAATAATAATAAAAAATTATTATTATTATTCTCCATAATTTTTTAATTTTTTTAATATTTTATCATTATCATATTAATATTACATAAAATATCTATATTTTTAAAATAAAAATTAATTTAACCTCTAACAAAATTCTCTAGAACCTTAAATATGGATCAACCTAAGTTAACCCCACCTTGATCAGATTTGAATTTAATCCAATCCAAACTCTCCAACTTAGAACTTGACCCAAATTCAAAATCCTCGACCCTAACCTAAGTTTTTTATAGTTGGGTCAGATCGGATTGACGAGTCAAGTCTTTTTTTGAAACCTCTAGGTGGGTTTGGGACAGGTTAAAATAAAATATTATTAAAAAAAAATCTTAACTCGAATCCGACTCGAATCCAAATTCAACCTGAAATCCTAAATCCATACTCAAACCCTATAGCCCAACCAATCCTAAAACCCCAGAAAAAACCTTTTTATTATTATTTTTTTATAATTCTTCATTTTTATATCAATATTTTATCATTGTTATACTAAACATCTTAGTTTTCAGAATAAAATTTTATTTAACCTCCAAAAAATCTCATAAATCCTAAATCTGGATCAATCGAAATCTGATTCAAACCTGATTCGAATCCGATTCGAATTTAATATAATCCAAAACCTCCAACCTGAACTCAATTCGAACTCGAAAATCCTCGATCCTAACTTGATTTTTCTTGAATTGGATCAAGTCAGATTGGTTAATTAAGTCCATTTTTAACATCCCTAACTTTAAGGATGATGAACTCAAATTTATTATGTATAATAAGAATATTAATTATATGGGATTTTTTTTTTATTTTATCCTTATAATTTATTAACAAAAAATGTCTACAATTATAATTCTATCAATGAAAGTGATTGACAAGTAGCTTCTGGGGCATGATTGAGTTGGTTACTATGAGACAAATTTATTGAAGTGGACAAGAATCGAATTTTAATGAAATCGAGGTAATGCCCTCCTCCGCAGTGGTCAATTATAACTTCTCAATTTACCTTATCACAGATGATCGTAGGTACCAATGACGTAATCAAAATCTTCAATTATCCTGGACTAATTAATAGAACTGAACTAAATTATTTAAATTTGTTAGATTTTAATTTAATATATTAAATTTAAAATTATTGGACTGCACTGGGCTCTAGCCCACCACTGGCTATGCTAGTGAGTCTAGGTGCTTTTTCTCGTAATGGTCAACTATAACTTTTTGAGTTACCTTTTTTATGGTCGTAAGTTGATCGTGTGAGACCATTAATATAATAAATTTTATTTTTTTACTCAAGAAAATAAATGACAAATATCATTAGATGATCATGAATCAAGCCACAAGAGTGAAGAGATCTTGTAAATGAGTAACACCTACTACAATAAAGACAGATGGATTCTCATGTTCACACTCCTATTCGGAGACATCTCCAGCTCAGCATATGCCAGGTCACTATGGCGATGACGTCAGCACGGGAGGGGGGCCACCCTGGACTTGGCCTCATTGCAGTGTTACTGTACTGGCCGTGACCCGGTGTAGGAGATGGCCATGGAGACCGCCTGCAGCAGCGCTGCTCAGCATCATCGAACGGGACCCGCCGAATGCTCTCGTGGGGCCCAGGTGGGTCAGCACACAGCCTAGTGATGCTGGGACGACGAGCTGTCTTGGAGCAAGGAATTAATTCATTAAGGATTAAGGCTTCTCTCTCTCCTTCTTCTCCTTTCAAATAATATTTTGATATTTTTCTAAATTATTTAGAGTTTGATGTTTGATATGTTCTTTATCATGTTAAAGTTACGAGTATGCAAAAGGAATGACAGAAAAAATAGTAAATATAAACTCTATATTTATTTATTTTATTCCATTCCAGGAATTTACAAGCATGCAGAAGCAAAGCAATGGCAGAAAAATAGTAAATCTCTACGCTTATCCTCACAGGGCCCCTCGTTCTCCGGCGCGCAACCCGAACCCCCGGCCGCGCCCGCCCGCCTGGCCGCCGCTGCTCCCCTCTGCCCCACCGCTGTCGGCGGCTGCCGCCAGCCTTTGCCTCCTCCACGCCGCCGCGTGGCCCGACTCTCCCAAAAACGACAAAACCGGTCGAGCCCACAGTACAAACACTGCAAAGCGGCAGACCCCGTCGGCACCTCGTCGTCTTTCTCGCCTAATCAAGGAGCACGGCGACTTTCATCGAGAACTTTGAGGGAGCTCGTCGCACGAATCACGAGACAGCGGCGGCGTCCGCAGAACATTCTCATTGGGCTTCCCTTGCGAAAAGACAATAAAGCCCTCAAAGTACAGGTAATGACTTTCTTTTTTTTTAAAATGAATTTTAATGAATATTAAAGTAATTTTGAATTTAGAAAATATTAAAATATTTTTTTACAAATTCAAGAAATGAATGGGAAAATGACATTTACTATCTGTTATTGTGTAAATGTTTAGGGGGTTTCTCGTGAAATGACTTCCTTTGCGTTCTCGCTATAAAGGTGAGAATCCACCGCCATGGCTTCATCTGCTTCTTCCATGGCTTTCGAGGGTCGTCGCTTTGTTGCTCTGGTTGTTTTCCTCCTCCGATGCATCTTCGTCGCCGGCAATGGGGCGGAGCTTCCGCTTCTACGCTTGCCGGAAGTCGAGCAGGAGGCGGCCTACCGCGCCCTCGAGTCCGTCAACCCTTCTGTTCCTTGGCGTTCGCTCTACCCCGACGATCTGTGCCTCTTCGGTCCCCATGGACTCGTCTGCGACCTTTTCCCCTCCTCTTACGACGCCGGCCAAGACGGATCCCCTCACGTCGTGGAGCTCAACTTCGGTAACGTCTCTGATTTCTCCAACAACCCACCGTGCGGCCCGAACGCGACTCTCCCGACCTCCCTCTCCTCGTTCCTCTTCCTCCGGAAGGTGTTCTTCTACAACTGCTTCACCGCGGAGAATGCCGTCCTCCCCCTCGACTTCTGGAATCTGTCATCCACCGTGAAGGAGATTGCCTTCTACCGGAACCCTTCCCTCGGCGGACGTCTCAGCGGCAGAATCGCCGGAATGTCTCGCCTGCGCCGCCTCATCATCTCCGGATCGCGGATATCCGCGACTATTCCTCCCGAGGTGGGAGATCTCCGCAGCCTGGAACAGCTGGTCCTTTCGCAGAACCGTATCGGAGGCGAGATTCCTCGCTCGATAAGACGACTCGCCCTCCTCAAAGTGTTGGATCTAAGTGGGAACCGCATCGGCGGAGCGATCCCGTCCGAGATTGGTAGCCTGATGGAGCTGGTCAAGCTGGACATCTCTTCCAACAGAATCGCTGGCAGGATCCCGGCTGAACTCGGTCGTCTCAAACGACTGGAACTTCTAGATCTGAGCGACAACCAACTCACCGGCGGCGTGCCAACATGGCTGGCAGAGCTGGAGAACCTGCGGGAGATGCACCTGAGCGGAAACCCCGTCGGCGGCGCTATCCCGGAGATATGGGAGAAGCTGGGGGGCGTCCTGGGCGTCGGGATGTCGCGGCTCGGTCTGGTCGGCAACATTCCGGCATCGATGGGAGTCTACTTGGGAAGAGTAACCTACCTGGCGTTGGACAATAACAAACTCGAAGGGGAGCTCCCGGAGCAGTTCCAGCGGATGGAGAGCACGGCCATGGAGATCAACCTGGAGAACAATGGGCTACTTGGCCGCGTTCCTTTTTCCGCCGGTTTCATCCGCCGCCTCGACGGCAAACTGAAGCTGGCCGGTAATCAAGAACTGTGTCTGGGCGAGGAGTTCGAAGCCGACGCCACCGCCGCCGTAGGCCGATACCTGAGGCTCTGCAACAAGACAGCGGTTACGCACTCGGTTCTCTTCAGCTCCGGCCGTCGCTCGTCGGAGAATTCCACTTTTTCTTATCTTGCCGTTGTTTTTGTGGTATTCGACTTGCTAATTTTGTTGCCTTTTTTAAGAGAAGAGAATACGTAAATAAAAAGGTGTTAAAGATGAAAAAATAGGGAGAAGATTGTAATTCTTGTAATTAAATTAGCCCTTTTTATGATAAGATCGTCGAACTAGACTAGCAAGACTGAACGCGATAGGTTTAAGTGAAATAAATAAATGAACATATATTAATTCCATTTCTGTCCTTATAAATTAGCTTTAAAGCAAGCAATTTTAGACCATATAAAACAAACAATGACTTTTATGAATTTAAAAAAATAATAAATAGACTCAATCTCTGGGGTGGCCGATAAAGGGTAAATCGGGAAGCGCATTGGTCCCAAAGGCCACATTCTTTATCATTTGATTGCGTTTTCATTTGGAAGATTGTTGCAAAAGGGATCGAACCGTCCATTTTGATGTTTTATCGTTGCACCATTGTCCCTGGGACGAACTTTTATGAATTTTAGATTCTACAAAGGGTACAAATTAAAGGACCATTCTTTATTTTTGTTTGTGGCAAAAGGATTCCATTTTGATTTTTAAAAAATATTTTTATAATAATTTTGTTTGAATTGCTCTATGTTATAATTTATAATCATGGCATAGCTATTATAATAATAATAAAGTGACTTTAAAAAATTTAATTAAGTTTAATACATAATATATTTTTAAAGATAATGATATTTTTTTAAAAAGGAATCTCCTTTTGGTTCCTTTTAATTTCCCCCTTTATAAAACCGTTTTAAAAATAAATAAATTCATTGCTGGCGTCATTAGTGACGAAGAAGACCGCACTCAATGGTTGAACGGAATAACTGAATCAGTAAATATTGACTCATCCTGGCCGTCCACGATGAGAACTCAATGGTCAAGATCGTGAATGCTATTTACTTTCAGTGAGGTCTATTTTTCATTCATTTTCAGCACGTTCATTTCCACCAGCATTTCTTACCTGCCTGTGATTGGTCTAATAAACAGGCTCTTGCGGGCCAAGCTGTAGGGTCACGGTATAAACGAATCGTGCGCTTGGTTGATTCGCAAATGGCAGGTTAGCACAACCGATTAGGTAAAATAGAAGGGGAGCGATCAATCCCACCGCCGCTGGAAAAAGAACGTCTTCAATTTCGCTTTGGCGACATCGCTTTCTTCTTCAAAGTCTGCAGGATCGCCGATCAATTTGGTTATCAGCAGACTCGTCATCGTTGTTTTTTAGTTTTGGTTACGGAGGTAAGGTGATTCTGCATCTATCGCCGATCTTTTATTTGTTAGTCGGTTCTTTGGATGAGGGTTTTGTGCAGTTTTGACTTTTTTTTGTGTGTGTGTTGTTGATATCGTAGTTAGTGGAGAATCGTCATGGCGAGGAAGATGTTGGTTGACGGGGAGCTCGACAAAGTTGGAGAAGAAACTAAACAATACGATTTCGATCTGTTCGTTATCGGAGCCGGAAGCGGCGGTGTCCGGGCCTCTCGAACTTCTGCTGCCTTTGGAGCCAAGGTCAGGATAATCATGACGATGACCCACAGTTCTGTTTTAGTTTTTTTTCGTCGTTTTTTGCCTTTCAAATATTGGCTTTTCTAGTGAAGTGGGCCTTATCCTCTTGTTCGGAACTATTTATTCTAGAAAAAGTTGGTGGACGGATCGGTGCCTTTTTCTGGTTCTTAGAATGTGATTGTGTGAATTGCCATAGCTTGGTTTCGTGCCTCAGTGAGGATCCGAGTAGCTGCGACCACTTTGTTGTCTTGGGATGCAGATTGACGAGTATTGCCATCTTTGGCTATTTGTGATATTTATCCTCCGAACTATGTTTCAAGTTTGATTTTTATTGGCTCCACGATGAGTTTTGGGAGATTTTATTCGTACAGTTAAATTTGTTGGTTTATGTACCTTAATTTATTCGTACAGTTAAAATTTTTGGGATATCTATCCTCCGAACTATATGCTGTATTCGTTAGCAGACTTGTTTGTTACTGGACTAGCAAATTATTAGTTTGTTTCTTTACCTGTTGTATTGTTAATAACAATGTAGGTTGCTATTTGTGAGCTTCCATTTCATCCCATCAGTTCAGAGGTGATCGGAGGTGTAGGTGGAACGTAAGTTTGCTTTTTTCTCTTTCAGTTTGGTTTTGTTTTAATGATGCTATTGATTTTCAGTTGAGCACTATATATCTAAATAAAATGTGTTCTTGTTGTTTTTTTGGATACTGCTTAAACCTGATAAGTAGATTTGTAACTCTCTTATAAGCTTAAACCCAGCCATGAAGCTGAAACTTTATTTTCTGACAAACCAGATATTACATGTTATCATGAATAGATGCTGGATCTTGACAAGAGATTCCATGTAAGCTTCAATTTCGAATTGAATATTTTCTTGGAGGTTGTATCCTGATAATGAATTTTTATTTATTGAGCATTCCTTTCATAGCAATGTCCTGGATCTATATTAATTACCCTGAGAGCTTTGTAGTTAATTGAGGCTATTGTGATGCCATAAATTTAGCCAGCAATAACAATGGCTTTGAACAGCTGCTACATGACACACTGGTTTTGCTATATGTCGAAGTACTTCAATGTGTGACAGGAAATTTGTTACTCAATCACTTTGAACATATGAAGGGGAGCCTTGGCGCAACGGTAAGGTTGCTGCCATGTGACCTAGAGGTCACGGGTTCAAATCCTGGAAACAGCCTCTTGCCAAAGGCAAGGTAAGGCTGCGTACAATGGATCCTTTCCCCGGACCCCGCATGGCGGGAGCTTCGTGCGCCGGGCTGCCCCTTTAATCACTTTGAACATATATCAAACCATTTATGCTATTGTCATCTTGTTGATCATAACTCATAAGCCATCTTATAATGTTCAGGTGTGTTATTCGTGGATGTGTTCCTAAGAAGATATTGGTTTATGGCTCAGAATTTAGAGGCGAATTTGAGGTATAATCTTTACCCAATATTTCATCTACTGTTAGTTAGCGAATTGGAGGGGTTTCATGAAGTTTTCTAAATTTTTAATCAAATCCTTCCTCTCTGCGCTGTTGCAGTAATTCATTAAACAAATATTTTAATTTACTTAATATAACACTGCTTAAGTTTTAGCTTTGAATTTCTCATACATTTTGGAACATTTTTTCTGGAACATTTTCTGTAAAATTTTGGAAAGTGGTGATTGGGAAATGGGAAAAAAATATGGAACAAAAACATCTGCTGTATGCTCAAACTTTAAATCATATATGCTATTTGCTTAATAAGTCAATATTAGTGAAAATGAAAAAATATTTGTGTAAGTTTATTAATTATAATCATAGTACTCCTATCATCTTTATCTGCATTTTTTTCCCTGAAAAACACTGATCATAATCTACACCATTACAATGTGAGCCCGAGTGATTTTGATAATTTTGTTATTAATGGTAGGGCTATTGGGATATACTAATGAAGGTCATTTCTGAATCACTATTCTTCGCAATAGTGCTTGATTAATTGTCACAGTCTAGATTAGTCTCTTTTTTACATGGTTTTCAAACATATTCGACTAATTGATTTAATTGAAGAGAGTGTAAATACTAAATGGGAAAAACTCAAAACTTGAACAATGGTAAGAGCAGAAAATTGATTTGCTACTTATTTTTTACCCAGAGAAAACACCTTTAAACACGTGGGAGATCATAGATTAATTGGACATCTTATTTGTTCCTATAACTTCATATCTGTTTCATCCTTTAGGCTTAGCAAATATTAGATGCCAAGATGGAAAATGTATCCCTTATGTGACAGCTGTGATATCTAGCACGCAAAAGCTTGTTAATAATCCACATGAATTCTACTTTATAGTTGCTGATTTGACTATAAAAAAGCTTGATTTTTTACTACTTCGAATGTTTCCTACTTTTCACAACATTGTTATTGATTTTGTGCTTTCTGGCAGTATGCGGAAACATTATTTTTATCTGGTTTATGTTTTTAATTGGTAATCTTTCCTACAGGATTCCAGAAATTTTGGATGGGAGATTGATGGCAAAATTAACTTCAACTGGAAAAAACTTTTGCACAATAAGGTCTGTAAGAAACTTGAATATTTCTGTTACTATTTGCTTTGGTGATCTATTCCTTGAAGATAGGATTGCAACCATGAATGTAGAAATTAATTTGATAATCTCCATGCTGATTAAGCTGCTTTCTTACGTTTCTAAAATTTTATTCAAGCTACTTTGCCTTAGAAGGTTGTGGTTGTTATATTCTGTTGTTGCTTGTGTTTGTACCTTTCTGTGTTTCCTCCATTACGTGTGACCAATCTTTACATGTTTATTTCTCCTGAATTATTTAGCCTAGACTCCCCTTTATCCTGAATTTTGTCTTCTTGTGATAATTTTATTACTACTTAACCTTGTAATTGGTATTTCTGTATGAATCATCAATTTTTGTTTATATTAACTCATTGCCAAGCTACCACTTATTCTCATGTGCTTATTCAAGTAATTATGGATACTGGAAACTTAAGAGGGACATACTATTATGCACTTCACCTGAACCTTTTATTTAAGTTATTTAATTTATCGCTGGCTCAAATCCTCTGCCATCTTGTTTCAGACACAGGAAATTACTCGTTTAAATGGAATATATAAGCGGTTATTATCAAATGCTGGTGTGACAATGATTGAAGGTGAGGCGAAGCTGATAGATGCCCACACAGTTGAAGTAACAGAACCAGATGGTACAACAAAGAAGCATTCAACAAAGCATATCTTGATTGCAACTGGTAGTCGAGCACAACGTGCAAATATTCCTGGCAAGGTTTGTGTAGCTATAATTTGTTTGTTCATCAATATGTAATATTCCATATTACATATCTTTTGGGATTTGTTCATTTTAAGGTGGTTTGCTTGGCATTATCAACATGTTTTTTTTTGTTGAAATCAATATACTGTCTACCCTTTCATCCTTGATCATGATATACCATAATATATGATAAGGAGTATTCCTTTATGTTTCGCTTCTACTTAGATAATCTAAGCAGTTAACTGTAATTGCCTCACCTATATTTTTAGCATGAATTTTATAAATACATCCTGCATAACTCCTGCTATGTTAAGTTCTTTGAAGATGTAATGGTAACTGGATTTAGAATTTTAGTTCTACACTGCTGAAAGTTGTCACTGATCCTTCTTTCTAGAAACTTTCTAGATGCTCAATTCTGTGTTTTTACTGGAACATTTGCATTATGTATTTGAAGCATATTGAATTAGAAACAATTATTTTGTAGGTGATAGATATGGGATTCCATCATCCCTAATTTTTGTAGTGTTTTGTCTCTACTTATGTATCTGACTTCTTACATATCAGGAATTGGCTATTACTTCTGATGAGGCCTTAAGTTTGGAGGAACTACCTAAACGTGTGGTGATACTTGGTGCGGGGTATGTGAAAAATGGCATGTGGTATTTCTTTCAGTAAAAACAAATATTTCCCATTGTGCTGGATTCCAAATTTTTATTATGGGTTGCAGGTATATTGCTTTAGAATTTGCTTCAATATGGAAGGGCATGGGTGCAGAAGTGGATTTATTTTACAGGAAGGAACTGCCTTTGAGGTGACATATTAGGTTTATTTTCTTTGTGCTTAATCTGCAACTTCAATGAATCTTATACTACAAACTGCAAAGTATCAAGTAACATCCAACAAGTTTTCCTTTGTCAAATTTGAAGATGAATAGCAACTTATTCTGAATACACCCTTATACCTTTAATGCACAGGATTAATATATGCTCGATGTGCTTTATCTTCCTGCTGCTGTCTGTTGATGAGTTAGTCACACTTTTTTAAATCTTTTGCATTTGACTTTCATCTGTTTAACTACAAAGGGGCTTTGATGATGAAATGCGAGCTGTTGTTGCAAAAAACCTTGAAGGAAGAGGCATAAGATTGCACCCTGGAACAAATTTAACTGAGGTTCAGTTTTTTTATTTATTTATTTTAAATTTAATGCAACAATTTTAGAATTATATATTTCTCTCAAACTTCTAAACTCCTCAAACTATTTTCTATTAGTTGCGGAAAAGTGAAGATGGGATAAGTGTTTTGACTGATCATGGAGATGAATTCACCGCAGACGTTGTCTTATTTGCGACAGGTAGTCTGGTTTTTTTAATTCTGTTTTTAATTAACGTTCATACTGAAACTTCCAGATTTTATGAGGTTACCAACTCAGCATGTATTCCACTGGTATGAAACTGAAGCAATGAAATTGATTTCTGATTGCTGGTTGACAATGCTCCATCCATAACTTTTTGGACAGTTCATTTAGATTTATATCTTGTGAAGAATCGTGGTCTCTATGCGCCGCGCAAAAAGTATAGCGCAATCTATTAATGTAGGAACTAGAAACACAGTTGTTCACATCATCAACTCCAGTGACTAGGTTCTTTGATGAACCCTCCTGTTAGGCACTGTTATGCATCTATTTCTTGTGGTGCACCATGATTTTAGTATCAACCACTTGCTGATGACTGTGAGCTCTTAGGAAATGGCCTAATATACTCTTTTGTGTCTTAATATACAAGTGTTCTAAAACTGTTTACATGTAATAAAATTTGATCCTGATTTTGCTACAATAATGTTCTACAACTATTTACATATAACAAAATTTGATTTTGATTTTTCTGTGATAATTGAACATGGATTATGTTGCTATATTTTTTGGATGACAATAAGTCACAAATTATTTTGATGAGAGCATTACATAAACAAGTGACCTAAATGTTAAATCTCTAATGAATATCTTCTGATGGAATATACTTGTATAATTCGACTGGGTTGAGTGTATTAAAATATTCACTAAAAGTGATATGCTTTGCTCAACCAAGGGCCTGGTGCCTCAGGCAATATGGGGTTTTTTTTGGCATCTTAATGCATTGTTTCTGTCAACTGGTTTGCTATCTGTGTCTCTGTGTTGTTGGTACTTAAAACAGTCCTTGTTGCACCATTTTCTTATACATAGTATATATTCAGTCTTAACATGGCATAGCATGGCCATTATAATCATGGAAAAATTTGAATATCTAATATGATAATGTGCAAAAATACAGGTAGGGTACCAAACACAAAGAGGTTGAATTTGCAGTCTGTTGGTGTCGAGCTTGACAATGCAGGGGCAATCAAGGTTTCTTATTTGTTCAATGCATCTTTCCACTGATTTTGTGAACACTTATGTGGACATCTTATCAGCGTTCACTTACTATCTCTCACTATTAATTATTGTTTCTATGATGTAGAAATTTTGGTTTTGGATCCCTTAGTTGCTGTAAATTTTTGTTTTGGTTGTTTGCATAGTCTTTTTAATAGGCTTAGATTTGTGGAACTTACAATGTTATGAAGAATCGTTACATACCTTTTCCTCTAATTTTTGACATACTCTATTATATTCTTAGGTTGATGAATATTCTCGCACTTCAGTTCCCAACATATGGGCTGTTGGTGATGTGACAAACAGGATGAATCTTACCCCTGTGGCATTAATGGAAGGAACTTGCTTTTCTGTAAGTTTCCATTTTGGATTTTGCTGAAATCTTTCTTTTATTTAGTAATTTTTCCACATATAGGTGATCTTCTATTTATATTGCAGAAAACTGTGTTCGGAGGACAGCCAACTAAGCCTGATTATGCTGACATACCTTGTGCTGTCTTTTGGTAAATTTTCTTTAAGAATAACTTTTCATGAAGCTAGTGTCTTAATAGTTTGAGATGTTTGGAACCTGCATCTGGTACACTGAAATTGCTCCACTTCCCAATTGTCAAATTTCCTCAAATCTTCAAATCTTACATGATCTAGGATGTTTGTGGTCGTATCTGATGCTATTTCTTGGAACTCCCTGGTTCCTCATTTGCCTGTGCCAGTTCATACATTGTTTTGGTTGCTGTGCTAAAACATCACGCTGGGTACCTGATTATCTGGATATTCTTACGTCTTAAAGCTATTAAAAACAAAGCTTAAAAATCAGAAAGTATCTGATTTTTTTTGGCCCAACCACTAGCCAAAATACTTATACTTAGCTAATAAAGTTCATTCATATAAGCTTATAAAATACTCTTCCATTATTCACAACTCTCAATTTGAGACTAAATTAGGGTGTCACAATATCTCTGACATGATTAGACGTCCTTTTTAAGCAACAAACTCTTGCTCACAATAAAAAATATTCTTAATTTGGCAACACCTGAGACTCTATAGTGGCATTACATATGAAAGTAGTTGTTTTTGGATACCTCACCATGCCTAAAATTTTATTGCTTCAAAACGACTATATATAACTTTGTTTTATGCCAATGCCTGGTGAATTTTGTTTCTCATTCCACATTAAATAGGATGGTATCATTTTTAATATTTATCTGCTTAAACCCACTATTATCTTAAGATATCATTATTATTATTTTCAAAAATCAGTTTGTTTCTCTTGGAATTTTTACACATGGCATTCTACTTGTCTGTTAGCATACCGCCACTTTCAATAGTCGGTCTCAGTGAGCAACAAGCTCTGGAGCAAGCCAAGAGTGATATTCTGGTCTACACATCATCCTTCAATCCTATGAAGAACACTATTTCTGGGTAAGTTTCTTTCCTGCTGGTAAGAAAAGAAAATCTATACTTATCATGGGTGGCTTTTGGCATCCCAATCCATTTATATGCTTATCAAACAACCGTCAATGGTAAATATATGAAATGATAATGATACTAAACTTCAATAAGCACGTGATGGTATTCTTCTGGCTAATGAAAGGAATAAAGCATGCTAGTAATCTTTGTAAATATGATTCATATGCATTTCTCACGTGAGCATTGCTTGTCAGTGTCATCACTATGGAAAAATTTATATAGAAATATGAATTCTGATTTATTCACTTTTATTTCTTTCATGTTTCAGAAGGCAAGAAAAGACAGTCATGAAGCTCGTTGTCGATTCTGAGACAGATAAAGTATTAGGTGCATCAATGTGCGGGCCAGATGCACCTGAAATCATGCAGGTATGTTCAACTAAGCACAAAATACCAAGGAAATGCACACTCTCGTATGAGATAATTTACTGAACTCCTATCATTTTATCAAGCTACATTTAAATTTGCTATTCCCCCCCTAAATTCACGCTCATTTTATTGTTTTATTCAGGGTATTGCTGTTGCACTCAAATGCGGTGCCACTAAAGCACAATTCGATAGCACGGTAAGACATGCTCGGAGTCATTTAAACTTCATTGAATTATCTAGAAAATGTCTGTCCGTGGCTATGAGCAACCTCTATACCTAAAATAAAAACTCGATATTAGTTATTTTTCTGATTAGCTATAATGATATTGTTTCCAAGTTGATATCGCAGGTCTTAGGCCACAGAAAATAATGAATCAATTATATGCATATCGGCACCAGTTGATTCATTTATGAGTTGTGCATCTGAAATCTTAATTCTGCCACAGGTCGGAATTCATCCTTCTGCTGCTGAAGAGTTTGTGACGATGAGGTCCCTCACAAGGCGTGTGGCTGCTGGAGCTAAACCAAAGACAAACTTGTAAGTGAATAATTTGTAGATTCCTTCTATTATTCAGAACAAAAGAATACCAACCATGTTGTCACTATTATAGGGATTAAGAAAAAAAAAGTAATTTGTTTTCCTGCAACTCGAGTCGGTATCATTTCTGGAATTGCTTTGTATTTTTGGCTCTATATATTGTAATAAAGGTGACGGTTTATTTCCCTGCCATGGTCATTCTTGTCAGTGTGAAACGTATGGTTTGGTTCCTAAGATCACTGGCAACTTTTTTTTATCTACATTTTTTTAAATTTAATTTCCTCGCATCGTTTCCTCTTCGGCACGTCGAACGCCCTCTTTAAGAACCTGTTGGCGATGTCGTCGTTCCTGAATCAGAGAATCCAAGCTTTCCGTGAGGATCTGAACAAGGTCATCTATTCCTCCAACTTGGATCTCGAAGCACTCATACACCGTCACCTTGGCCAGCTTCATCAGATCGACCGCCGACTGCGCGTATGGCTCCGTCTTGGCTTTGGGTTCCAGCTCTACCACCATGCTATCAAACTTTCCGTTTCCGTTCTCGAGCACCTGAAACAAGTAGACGACAACCTTCACAGTTTAATGACGTGAAAGATGGAGCTGAAGGACTGACCTTGGTGAAAGCATTCAAGGAAGAGCGTAAGGATGAGAATTTGGTTCGAAACGAAGGCGTGCGCTGCGGGGAAAAACCCCACGATTCCGTTGGTCGAAGCATCTTCGCTGAGTGTTTGCGAGGTCAGGAGCGCCAGACCAATCAGCCGTCCAATCAGTTACTATTATCCATCCTAACACCTCATCTCAGCCGTCCAATCAGTTACTGAAGTATCAGTTGACATAACAGAAGATCGGCTGACGTGTACTCCACGTAGGAAGCGTGGATGAGACAAGCGATAAGGAGCGCCAGGTGGCGTCACTGCCGACATTACTCCCAATCCCAGAACCCTAAATTATCGTCCCTCTTCTTGGTGTCTTCTCGGTGGATCTCATCTCATTCTCAGGTAGATCAGCATTCCTCGAGTTCTTTTCAGTTTCTCGAATTTTGTTGTTAGGATTTGTCGATCGAGGTTCGTAGATCCGAGCTTACGACGCGGTTACTGCATTTTACTTTGCTGAGAAATGTTTCTTAGACTACGTCATTCGGTTTGTGGTTGACTGAGGTGATTGTTCTCTTGGAATCAATCCAGTCCAGATTTACTTATACAATGTATAAGTAAGCCATAAACTGAAAGTAAATGTAGTTTTTTTTCCTCTTGAGTTTAGCTATCTATTTAGTTGACTATGAATTGCATTTTTGTCCCAGCTAAATTGTCCACATTGTTCTAGAGAAAATGTATTATTTGGAACTTGAAAGTGATAGACCTTCTTTATATTTTCTGCTAAATCTAATTCCCGATCGATTTCTGTCCTTTCCTGCAAGTAGGTATTTTTTTTGCTCCGCTACTGATCAAGTGACATGGAGGCTGGGAGAATTATCAGCCAGCTTCTAAGGAAAAGGTGGCAGATTCAACCATGTGTAAGCAGCTTCTGCAATCCTTTATCTGAAATTGATATTATACCTTTAGAACATCTTGAGATGTTTGTTCAGATAGAGTATAATTTTTCCTGGTAAGAGCACCAAGTGTACGCTACAATTGTTGGAATGAATTGTTGTCTTGGGTTCAACTCTCAGTTTGTACTTCATATCTTGTAGTTCAATTGCATTGAGATGATGTTACATGTAGTTGAAAACAATTGGAAAAGATCAAAGGATATCAATCTTTTCCAACTGATAAAGAAATGAGTGTAATATATTCGCTTACCAGTCTATTTTAGTTCTTGGGCACTTGTTTAAGTTACCTTACAGTTGAAAGTTTCTACAATGAGATATTTCTATTCACAGGCCCTACTTTCGATGCCATCGGCTGCATCTAATGCAGATCAGTCAAGTAAACTTGGAAAAATTAAGTCTGTAAGAGCATTGATGGTCATTGGAGCAGGAATCTCAGGTATATTCAGCCTTGGCACTGTAGCAACTGCTGATGATGCTGAAACATGTCCTCGCTACCCTTGGCCTCACCAAGGCATCCTTGATTCCCTAGTGAATGACAATTCTTTGTGAGTATTGAACTAACTTCTTTGCCATGAAAACCATGTTCAGTAATTTATATAACATCCGATAAATAAATGCCCTAAAGAAAATGTTGTTACATATGCAGTATTGCTCATTATATTCATTTAGTTGAGATGGTTACTATCTATCTCATTTCTCAGCAACGAGTTTTTTGTGTCAACATAATGAATGCCAAGGCAAATTCTGTAGTTACTTACAATTTATAACGTTTCAATTTGAACTTTGCAAAGATTTGAATTCATTCTCAATTTGTAAGCTGGGTGCTTAAATTGAGCAGAGTTAGACGAGGTCAACAAGTTTACCAGCAAACTTGTTCCTCTTGCCATTCGTTTTCTCTATTTTCAAACCGAGACCATGGTGTACTGGATGCAAAAGAAGTGAACAATAATCTTATTATTGATCTTGAGGTATTTGAGGGATCAAATGATGAAGGCAAAACCTTTGTGTGCCCTAGCAAACTATGTGATCCAAACTTAGTCTTTAAAAGTGAGAGAACACAGAAGTTTGTCAATGTGGCACATGCTCCACACTTGAGCTTCATCACAAAGGTAATGGTTCTATCGACTGCTAACATTGTTTCCCCTTCTTTCCAGATTTACCTTCCTTTTTTTGACACAAACTTGCAAACTAAAATTTTGCAGGCACCACATAACAGACAAAGCGATGTGCTTTCCTTATTGGCAGGAAACCCTGATCTTACTGGAAGTTTTTTGGTAATATTTATTTCTTATTCTCATTGAATTAATGTGGTGGCAGGAGCTTTCTCTCGTCAACTTAACTAAGCAACTAACTATTCCAATTTTTTTTGTATTCTTCACATGCTTGATCAACACCCTTAATTTTCTTCATGGTCCTTTGTTACAACCTCAATTCTGTTTCCTGTTTGTGATTACTATAATGAAAATAAATGCAATTATGAATTCTCCAAATCCAAACAAAATGGATCTGGAACCCAACTTTTAATGGACAAATAAGCACTCCTATCCTCTTCTTTTTTTATGTGAATCATTACCCAACTTTATCTTTTATTTCACAATATGGTACTGTGATAGCAACAAGATCTTCGATGCTTGAACTTTATCGAATTATGAATATACTTCTAAAGATAATCCTCAAAACTATGCCTCACTAAATATTTTGCTTTACTTTTGGCTTGTAAGAATGCTCCCTAATTTTATCTGCAAATTCAGAGTCAGAAGTATCTGCACTATAATCCTTACTTCTTCAAGGGTGTAACTGCAATGCCAAAGATGCTTATAGGTAGTGCAGTAGATAACAACTACAAGGCTGCTACTCCTGAGAAGGTAATGTTTCAGTACCTTGTCAATGACTATTCTACATCACAACTCTATCTTATCAAACTATGATATTAACATCGATCTTACCGTGAATAGATGGGCGAGGATGTTGTGGCCTTGTAGTTTGGTAAGTGAATACTATTAACTCTCTGTGGCTGCTAGATAATGTTTTTGTGAAGTGTGTGATTTCCTATATGGAGTTTTAGTTAGTTTCAGCCACATACAAATGTGATATCTCATGCAGTTTTTATGGTAACACTGGATGCTCCAATTATTGTTGAATGATCTAAAGCTATGATTTCCCTTGTAGTTTTCATCAAAACATTATTTCTAAGGTGATTCATAGATTGTTTGTTAGATCCGATAAAATCTACATATATCTCCACAATGATATGATATTGTCTACTTTGGGATCACACCCTCATAGTTTTGTTTTTGGACTTTACCCAAAAAAATTTCATATCAATATAAATATAGAGTCATCTTATAACTCTCAGGATTTTTTCCATGTATTTCCAATGTGGGACTTTTAATTGTATCCAAATAATCTATTCCCCAAATAAAGGACCACTGAGAGTCTCTCTTAACCGTCCTAACAGACCCCTTACATGACACCACATAGACCTTTTCTGATACTACTATTAGATCCGATAGAATCCACATATATCTATAAAACAGTATGATATTATCCATTTTGGATCCACGTCCTCATGATTTTGTTTTTGAGTTTTATCTAAAAGGTCTCGTACCAATATAAATATCTCCATCTTATAATCTCATAATCTTTTTCATATATTTTCAATGTGAGACTTTTGATTGTATCCCACATTGTTAACTATTCCAAATAAAATAATTCATAAACATAGACAGGCAGCTGAACATACACATGGTTTCATTAACATTTAAGAAACAAACCATAAGAAAGAAAGAAAGAAAGAATCTACTTAATAGCTACTTGGTCTCCTTCCAATTCACCACTCACACACCGCAGGAGAAGCAACGCATGAAGCCTGGGCCCTTCTTCCTCTTTCTCGGTTGGCCCTCCTCCACCGTCTCCTTCACCGGCGACATCTCTAGCTTCCACATCTCCAGCTTCGTCTCCATGGACTCCCTCTCCCGCTCTTCCTCCTCCTCCAGTCCGCCCTCCCTCTCCACGGACCTGTTCCTCTCCAGCTTCCACTTCTCCTGATCGCCGGTGGCAGAGACGCCTCCGTGGCGCTTGGCGGCGGCGAGGTCTTCGTAGGAGAATGAGGCGGCGGCGGCGGAGAGGTCGTAATAGAAGAGCAGCATCTCCTTCTCGTGGCGGCCGAGCAGGGCGACGCTGAGGTTGAGGATGCCGCAGGGGCGGAGGGAGGAGGGGCGGCGCACCTGGAGCGCGACGACGCGGCGGGGAAGGGCGGCGCTCAGGACGACGCGCACGAAGCCGAGGAGGCGGTCGCGGCGGAGGCGCCGGGCGTGGAGGAAGTGGACGTCGACGGCGGCGGTGTCGGAGGCGAGGAAGGCGTCGTCGACGCGGAAGAGGAACTTGTGGTTCCAGGTGGGGTCCGCGTGGCCGGTGGTATCCAGCAGGCAAGTGCGGAGCTTGTGAGCCGGATCCACCCAGGCGGAGGCGTACGTGGCCGTGGACCTGGCGGCCGGGTGGAGCTCCTGGGCGGAGATGATGGTGAGCTCCAGGAGGTGGAAAGGGGCGGCGTTGAAGGTGGCGATCGCCTCCGGGCGGTGGACGGAGCCACACTTCACCGCCACGGGGCTCATCGCACAGGGGAGGATGAGTTCTACGTTAACGTACGACTGTCGAGGAACGGGGAGGAAGAACGGGAGTAATTATGGAGGGCTGGGAACTGGTTTGGTGCTTCGATTCCGGACCCAAATTTAGCAAACACCAGTGGGCTGGTTGTCGGGCATTCCATTGCCATTAATTTTTAGATTCTGTTAGAGCTGATAATATTAGATATTATTCTTTATTTTGATTATGATATAATTGCTGGTCACAATAAACACGAATGTCTCCGTTTCCGACAAATTTGTGAAATCTGCACCGGGCGACAAGGAGGAAATTGGTGCAAGGACGCGACAGAGGTGCTTGGTAAATTCACCCCGAAGCGGGCGGCGTAGTTTGGGAGCACCCGAGTGATTTGCTTTACGGTTTAGGATTTAGGAATTTAACGATCGGCCGTTCGAAGGTGGTAGACTTAAAATCAAAGGAGTTTAGATTTCTATCATAAATTTTGCGCTTGCGGGGGCGGCAAGGGGAGATGGCGGCGATTGCGATAAAGATCCAAATTGTTTGATTAAACAGTTTAGATCCTTATTGCAAGACTCCCGTCATAAATTTGTGATAGAAATCTAAACTATTCGATTTTAAAATCAACGGCCGATCGCTAAATCCCTAAACCCTAAAGCAAATCACTCATTCAAATTACGACCTGACATTTAATCTTAATTTTAAAATCGAACGGTGCAGATTTCTATCACAAATTTGTGAGTAGATATGATTTATTGTGACAAGCAATTTTTTTTTAAATCTAGTTTAAAATAAAAAACCTTTTAACTTGGATATATTCAACAATAAAAGTAAATTTGGCATGTCTTACCAAAAATTTGTAAGCAAAAATACTTGGAAAAAAAAACTAATAAACCTTGAAAGTAAAATGAAAATTTTCACAATTGATAGCAAGAAAAAGAAATAGTGCTCACTAGCTGAACAAAATCAACATACAAGCCTATGATTCAAGATCAATTTATGGCAACAACATCTCAATTTCCACATCTGCTTTAACTAACAGTCAGAACCAGCCTTAAAACTTAAGCAGTCTTTGCCACTTTTCTATGTTCGACTTGGCCAGTCAAGGGGCATTGCATCTCTGTCCAACTGATTGGAACCATGTTACCACCTGAAATGAAACAAAGAAATAGTTTAAACTCCCAGTGTTTGATATAGAATGTGTCCTAAACAAATGTATTAATAACCATAATAGTTCAGCTAGATAAGAAATGGTAAAAGGGATGACATTCAAAGAGGTCCATCCCAGAATCAAACCTGCTATGCTTTGAGCCGAAACTACTCCTAGTTCGTTCTTCGCAGTGGAAAGGTAATATGCTCTTGCATCTCCAAGAGAAAGCTTAGCAACAGTTAAGTCAATGCAACATAATCCCAGATAAGTAAATCAGATACGTCGTAACATATAAACTATGCCAAGGCATAAAAAAGTTTTAAAAATATTCCCAGAAGGAAATAAACATATCACATGAAGTACTCAAGGATACAACAAGAGCTCGAACAATGTCACCAGGATGGAAAGAGAGATGCATATCCACCTTATCAATTTCAGTTGCACGAACATCTTGTTGCCTGTGACAGTGAAACCAATCAGTAACTTCCACAAATTAAACCCTAATTCTCTTGTTGTTGTGTATTATAGAAATAAGATATTAAAATATCTTTGGAAAAAGATGCTGAGTCAATCTTCTCTAACACTCTAGATATTGGCCATCCAAAGCCGAAAAATAACCCATAAGAGGATATATAGTAATTAAAAAAGAACTTATTTAATGTTTCTAGGATTGTGGCAATACTGCAAGGAAATTTAATCATCTAAAAATATGTGAATTAGCAGAAATCCACACAAAAAAGTTTGTAGGGAGTATATGATATACTCATCAACCTGATTATCCCAGTAAACTTTTCCTTCACAGCTTTGGACTCAACACACATTATATCGACTGATGCCATGCGGGCCATAACCTTCGTAACCTGCCAAAACAATGTCTTGTATTATGATCATCACAGAGATACATAGAGCTGCATGTAGCTTGTATTTCTTGTGCACCACTAGCCTTATAATGAAACCCTAATGTCCAAAGTGTATAAACCAACATATCACATCGACAAGAGATCTTTCAATCAATAACAAAGTACTGCATGAGCTAGATTGTAAGTAACAACAAAAGTTTTACAGTTGACAAATTTGTTCTTGCAAGCAACTAAATTTTTAACTTCTGATCTGTTTGATGAAGCATGGCATGTATCCAAGCCAGAAACTAAATTTTTAACTCTAGAACTTGGTAGTTGGTGTATCAGCTATTTTGATCTGGGTTACAAGAGAGTGTTCTAGAACAAGAACAAATCTTGGCTCAATAAAAACTTATTTATGTCCATTTGATATAAAGTATTATATAAAACAAACATGCTTGAACCTTGGCTTGTTAGTATTCATGAAGAAAGGTCTTGAACAAAGTTGTTCACAAACTTATCTAAAGCTTTATGAAATTATTTTTTCTTCTTCAGTTTTTAATCAAAAAATATAAAGAATATCATACGCCAATGTATTTATAATACTATGCTAGGCTCAGATGGCCACAGCTCTCCCTGCTTTCATTTTAAGTTTTATTAATTGCATCAATGGTTTCACTAGATTATAAGAATAACCATCTTATTAGTTCAGCTCAGGTAAAAGCTCGAACTCGACCCAAGTTTGATAAGATTTAAATAAACAAGCTTGAACAAGCTCGATAAGATAAACAAAGAAGTTTGAGCATTATCAAGCTCGGTCAAACTCAGCATTCTTATAGCGCTATCTGAAAGATAAATCATTTTTAGATAATTAGCTAGCATGGCACACACCTTTTGAGTTGGCACCTTAACATTGATTTAGCTGGCCTTATGCCATTCATAGTATCAAAGTGACAATTTTAATATAGCAGTCTCATAAGAACAAACATTAGGCCATGGTCGTTCAACAACTTTGCCCTAAACAACAAAATAAATGGCAATGCAAATTCACCTACATGGTAATAGGCTATAAGAAAAATAAATCTGACCTGAAAGGACATGTTACAGTAACCATAAGAAGGCGAAAGGAAACATAAGAAATCTTACACGAGCAATAACCACGGAACCGGGCTGTGGAACGGCACCCTGAGCCCTATGCCCGACTACTTCCACCGTCGATCTCTGCGCAGCACACCAACCGAGAATTTTTTTTAACGACAACAACAAAGAATAACAGTGGAAGGAGGACAGGAGAGAAGAGATGACCTGGTCGGGGGCGCCGGGTTGCGGTGGGGTTACACGCTGGGTGCCAGTGAGGGAAGCCCGTACGGATCGGCCGTTAGGGGCGACATAAGCTCCTCTTCCGGCGATGAGATCAAGGGAATCGCCGAGGAGCTCGCCAGGGGAGACCAGATCGCCGTCTCCATGGCTATCGACCGCCGCCATGCCGTCCATCAGGTCGACTCGTCGCGACCACTCCTCGGAGATGGAGAATTGAAATAAGCCGGGACAAGCGAAGCGAACCGAACCGCATGCGGACCGGATGATTTGAAATTTTCTCGTTTGCATTTTTTATACTAATTTATTTCACATTTGCATTGAAAAAAGAATTTTATTTATTTAGCAACGTAAGATAATAATTTCCTCTTATGGAGGATACGAAGGGATTTTTAGTAATCGGATATGAATATGAAGTGAATTTAATAAAATCACTCATACACTATTTAAATATCTAATTAAAAATATATATATATATATATTAATTATTTTTTCTTTTATTTCATCGACAATCACTTCAAAAATAAGGAAATAAATCTGATGATTTTTTTCTTTGCTTCTTCCTCATAACTTATAAATATTTATTCTATTTTTATTAAATTATATATATATATATATATATTTTAATGATATTAATTCTAATATATTTTTTATTGAATGATGATAATTAGATGGAGTGAAAAAAATTATTAGTATGGGGGATATTTGATTTTCTGATGGGTATATGTATGGGTACGAGGATGGATATTCATCTTCTTCTATAAAGGTGGAATTCGCCATCCCATAATTGCAGTTGATCACGACGGAGAAGAATATTATTCGGTTTCATTGACATTCGAACTCTTACCCTTTTCTATAAGTCTGTTCCATCATAATCAATTCTGATGGATATAAAAATGAAATTAAAAGTTAAATATTTGATAAAAATAAATATAATAAATAAAGATAAAGACAGAGTATACAAGACAAGGGAAGTTTTATTTATTTAGCAATTGCATGCCAAGATTATCATAAATTACAGAAACATTTTAGTGAAAAAGAGTTACAAATATAACATTGGTCCCATGTTTGCATAAGAATCGAGATACTTCTCTCCATTACCTATCGAAAAGAAAAGAAAACAAAGATAAATTTTGATTCATTTTCTCGTCTATTCAAAATTAGGAGCTAGGAATCAACTTCTTGCCCCCCTTTGAAATATTCGGTCCCAAACAACAACGATAAAAATCAAGCATCATTGTAAGTTATTGCAAACTCATTCACTCACTCTGTCTTGTCACAAATCAAAGTTCATGGTAAGTGCTTGGCCACTAGTGGCCTTGCGAAGATTCTTTTTTTTTTTCTATTCTCTTTAGTTGTTTGTTTTCTTATTTTCGTTCCTCCGAGTAAATGGAGTAAATACAACATTATGAGCACCACAGAATGAATGCTGATTGGGTCGAACTCAACCAATTCAATCAATAATTAGAGAAGGAAGAGTGAATGTGGCTGCCAACCATGGAAACGCCAGGCAAAGTGTGCAATGCTGAAAGAAGAAGATGATGGGTGGGGTTTCAAATATTCCCTTAATCAATTTCTTGGCTTCTCCCAATTCAATGCTCCAGGACAAGCTCAAGTCCCCATCACTATCAGTGCAGGAATCCAATGGAGATGAACTGCTGACGCACCCCCACCCAAATTACAAAATCATTCTTATCAGATAGATAAATTATTATTATTATTATTATAGAAAAAAACGAACGAACGAATCAGCAGTCGTAGGATGGAGCCGGGCGGTTAAAGTTTGGGTTGGACAAAGTGTGTGTTTGATGCGTGATTCAAGGGGGGAAACAGCGCCAGTCAACAGTGCCATTTAATCATAAGGGCCTCTCATTTTATTTTAATTACGATAACCACCCGCTTTCTCTTTTAATGAAATACCTCTTTTAACGGGTTTGTTATGCTGCGCGACAAACTCGTGTGCGACCCGTGCGCGACTCCCTGACCCATCGTTGCTGTCGCTGCCCTCGCCATGCCGTTCGACCACCATCGGCCGCCGCCTCGGCCGCGATCGATGCGCCACTCGCCGACACTTCGGTCGGCGCCGGATTTCGACCGGATAATGGCTGGAATCCGACATAATTTGCTCGAAAAACACCGCCTCCACTGTGCACCACTGTCGACGACGATCGGGCCAGATTCCGATCGAATCACAGCTGGAGACCGGGCGAGGAAGGACTGGCGTCGGATGCCGGTCCTTCCTCGCCTAGTCTCTGACCGCGATTCGATCGGAATTTGGCCCGATCGGCATCCACAGTGGCGCGCGCCGTTTTCGACCAAATCGTGGCCGGATTCCGATCAAATCGCCGTCGGAGACCAGCCGAGGAAGGACTGGCTTGGTCAAAAATGACGTGCACGCACTGCCGACCCTGTTTTGCCGAATTCCGTTAAATTCCGGCCACTATTCGATCGAAATCCGACGTCGGACAGAGCGTCGGCGTATGACGCGTCGATCGCGCCCGAGGCAGCGTGCCGGCGGCGACAGCGGCGGCGGATCACGGGTGTCACACACGGGTCGTAAATTCCTCGTCGCGCAGCATAGCATTCCTTCCTCTTTTAATATCACTAAACTTTAAGTGCTCTTTTGCAAAATGCCAGAAATCAATAATTCGAGTGTCAGACGGACGCAGGAATGGTTGACTACAATTTCAAGGGCGTGTCGCTGATTTCAGATATTTGATGTGCTTTGCTGCAAATAATTTTTATTTTTTATAAAAAATTAGTTTAACAAACAAATCATCATGTTGTCTCCTCTTTATACACACGGTCGCATAATTTGAATTTTAAATTAATATAATTCTAATATTACAAAATAATTTTGGAAATTAGATTATTATTATTATTATTATTTCTTCTTCCGAGCATTATATGATCTGGAACCAGCTACGGAAGAATGCGACCTTTCATGGGCCTTGTCACCGTCTTCTCTCGCTTCGACTTGCTACAAAACGATCTAATCCGTCGTAGTTTTGTAGTTTAATCCCATGGGAATCGTCATTAGCAGGCACCGCTCGCGCGCCGCCGCTCGCCGGCGGGAGCTGATCGCGAAGGCGGCGGCGCTGGAGGAGGAGCTGAAGGAGGCGCGGCGGGCGCGGGAGCACGACGCGCGGGCCTTCGCGGCGAAGGAGGCGGAGTGGGAGGCGGAGCGGCAGGAGCAGGAGGAGGAAGCGGGCCGGCTCCGTCGGCGCCTCGAGGTGGCGGAGGAGGCGGCCGCGGCCGCAGCCAGCGGCGGCGCCGACCACTACCTCGTCGTCGAGCAGATGAGGGAGGAGCAGGCGCGCCGCGAGGAGGCAGTCGAGAAGTGGAAGCAGCTCTACCTCGCCATCAAAACCGAGCTCGACGATCTCATTCGAAGAACTCAACCAGGTAATTAATTAATTAAACTCTCTCTTTAAATCAGAATGAAACTATTTCATCAAGATCTACGTAAACTATGCAAACTCAATTGAAATTTCTCGTATAAAAGGTGATGAGGCAGAGAATTTCAGCTTGATTCCTGAAAATTTTCAAGGATGCATGTGTTTCGTCTTAATATGAACAATATTTTGAGCACATTTTTTTAGCTTTAGGCCTACTATTTCGAGCACATTTCATTTCAGACGAGGAGGAATATGTGCAGAGAGTCCCTTTAATACATCTCTGTCAGTGGTGCCCTACCTGAGCAAATAATTGAACAATTTTAATGCACCTACGTACGTAATATAATTGCAGGGGAGAGGCTATACAGGCAAGCAGAGGAGGAAGAAGGCATGATAGAGCAGCTGCAGAAGGAACTCAAGGCGAAGGAAGATGCGATCGAAACAGTAACATCGCGAACCAATTCGATGGAACAAGAGGTATCGAAAAGAGATCGAGAGATCGATATCTTGAGACAGAGTTTGAGAATTTTGAGCCATAAAAGGAGAAGCCGAAGCGGAAAGAACCAACTTAGATACTGGTACTCATCATGATAGATGAGCTAGCTGCTAGCTAGGAAGCTAATTGAAGCAGTTACGTTGGATTCAGTGCTGTAGTGAATGATCGATCCATCAAGTTCCTGTTGCTGTTCAATTCAAAAGTGATTCATGGAAAGAAAATGAAGATTATATATTTATATATATATATATGATGTGAATATCTGAATTATATATTGTAAAATTATATATCTGAAAAAGAGATGTTACTGTAATAAATCCTCTATGATTAGAAATCACTAGACTTGCAAGATATCTTGCAGCTCCCTGACAGCATTCTGCATTGAAGGCCGCATGCTTGCCTTCCTCGCTACACATCTCAGGGCTAAGGAAAGAACCTTGTTCACTTCTTCCATCTCTGAAGTACCTGTGACTTCGTTCGCGAGGTCTTCATCCATGACAGCTTCTATTTCACCTTTGCCGTCCGAGGAGGAAGTCACCCATCCTACTATGTCCATATTTTCCGAGAACGAAGGGTCGATGGCCATCTTTCTGGTTATGAGTTCCAGTAAGACGACTCCATAACTGTACACATCCGACTCCTTGCTCCTCCTGGTCGTGTACGCGGTCTCTGTTGCAAAGCATAGAAGCATAATGCTGTTGTAAGAACTATTTCTACTAAGGAAAGAAAAAGGAGAGATGCAGACCTGGTGCGATATAACCAGGGGTGCCCATGATAGTAGCTGACTGAGTAGAATGCAGCTGATCAAGCTTAGCAATCCCAAAATCTGAGATATGTGGCTCCATTTCAGCATCCAGCAATATGTTTTTAGGCTTTATGTCGCGGTGGATGATCGCAGGGCTGCAGTCGTTGTGAAGATAATCTAGCCCTTGAGCAATGCCAACAGCTATCTTGTACCTCACCTTCCACCCCAGGACTGGTGTCGGCTTGATCTCATGAAGAACATCATGGAGGCTGCCATTTGCCATATACTCATACAATAGAAGTCCATATTCACATTCGAACCAAAATTTCTCCAGTTTCACTAAATTTCTATGCCTGATTTTCCCAAGAGTTTGGACTTCTCTTATCATGCTTGGATTTGATCGTTTCTGACCTGGAAAAGCAATCTTCTTTGCAGCATATATTTCCCCTGTGTCAAGGGCTGCCTTGTAAACTATCCCATGAGCTCCTCTACCGATTTCATATCGCTGATTGAAATCCTCAGTGGCTTCGATCACTTTGTTTAGGAGGAAAGAAGAACCTTCTTGCAAAGATGGAACATCATCTTTCTTTCTTTTACACCTGAGAAAGAAAAATCCCGCAAAGGAAAGCACTAGAGCACAGAGCAAACCTGAAGCAAGAGCTATGATTACAATCTTCGTCTTGGATAAACCTTTGGAATTATTATTTGGCACGCTGCATTGTTCTAATATAGTGATGTTTGTGCATGTAGAATCTCCTGTCTGACAAGAGATGCAGAGTTGAGGATTTCCTGTGAATGAGCTTGGCGATGATTCTGCAAACTTAAGCAAACCTCTTGGCAATGAACCACTAAAACCATTGTATGAAACATTGATGTATGTTAATGAACTGAAATCATTCAAGGGCATCAAACTCCCTGTTAGATTGTTAAAAGAAATATCAAAGCTCTGAAGCATATTCAAATTCCTCAACTCAAGTGGAAGTTGTCCTACTAGTCCATTATCACTGAGGTTTAAGGCTACATTCAGGTTTTGCAATGAACCCAGTGATGGCGGGATGCTGCCTCCCAACTTGTTTCCTCCAAACTGTAGCTCAATCAGTCCAGTTAACTCATATAAGAAATCCGGAATTCCATCACTGAATTGATTCTCTTGCAGTATCAAGTGAGAGAGACCAGATAAGTTTCCAAGGCTTGCCGGTATTGTTCCATTGAAAGAGTTGAATCCCAAGTCCAACACAAATAACCTGCGACATTCTGATAATTCAGAAGGCAGTGGACCATACAAATTGTTGTTGGACAGATTCAGAAGTTGAAGGTTGGCTAGGTTTCCTATTTGTTGAGGTATCAATCCATCAAGCTTATTCATTGACAAATTGATCATGGTGAGGTTCACACAGTTCCCTACAGTTTGGGGGATTTGTCCATTGAGTTTGTTGAAACTTAAATCAATATACAACAAACTTGATGTCACAAAAAATTCTGGAATTGAGCCACTGAGTTGTTGTTCCTAAGAATCAATCTTTGCAAACTCGAACAATTTCCAACTCCTGGAGGTATTGTCCCATTAAGCTTATTATTGCCCAATAACAGCAACAACAATTGATTTCTGAAACAGATATTAGGAGGGATGTTGCCAACAAGACCACTATTTGTAAAGTCAACTTGCACCAAACTGTTGTTGATTCCCAAGCATTGAGGAATGACCCCTGTGAATTGATTATCATAGATAGAAATGTTACTCAAACTTTTTAACTCACACATCTCCACAGGTAGTTGCCCAGAGAAGTTGTTGTCATAAAACATCTATAGTTGTCAAATTTGAGATTCTCCAAATTTCAATTGGAAGCTCTCCAGTCAAATTATTACTAAAAAGTAAAAGGACTTCTAGATTTCTCAAATTACCCAATTCTCTTGGAACAATCCCTTCTAGTTGATTATCATACAACTGCAATGAAATCAAAGACTGACATTGGCCTATCTCAGAGGGAATTGGCCCTGACAAAGAGTTAATAGATAGGTAAAGAATCTCGAGCTTTGTCAACAAGCCAAGTGTTGATGGTATTCTCCCTGACAAGTGATTGTCAACAACATTAAGGTTCTTCAAATTAGTGCAATTACCCAATGCCGCAGGAAGTTCACCGGTAAATCGGTTGGATGACAAAAACAATTTCTCCAACTTACAATTATTTGAGCTGAAAGGGATGTTCCCCACCAGATGATTATCACTAACATCTACTTTTGTGAGGTCATTCATGATCATGGGAATAGGTCCTGTCAATTGGTTCATATATAGATATAGCTCCTCTAACTCACTGCAATTACCAATTGAAGTAGGCAAAATACCAGAAAGATTATTTTCACCGAGTCTTAGAACTTTAACTCTGCATGTATTTCCATCAAAGGAAGGAACTGAGCCATTGAGGTTGTTGTCATCAAGGTAGATAGTTTCAAGGGAAGGACTGTGGAACAAAAGACTCGGTATATTACTAGTCAGCAAATTACTGAAAAGTGAAAGGTATGATAACTTCTTGAGGTTCTGAAGGGTCACTGGTATCTCACCTGAAAGATAATTGTTTGAGAGATCCAAGTATTCAAGAAATGTGCAATTGCCTAGTTCTGAGGGAATAAGTCCAGAAAGATTGTTGGCACCAAGATCTAGTTTCCTCAGATGACTTAGCAACCCAATTTCTTTGCCCAGCGAACCAGAAATTTGAAGCTCAGGAAGCTCAAATGAAGTCACGAATCCACCTCTGTCGCAACTGATTCCCACCCATCCACAGGGACTCGGGTCTGATGAGTTCCAGGTGGAGTTCACTGATGGAGGAAGAATCAAACTGTCGGAAAGGGCCAACAGAGCCTCTCCATCAGAGTTCAAGGCGTTGCTTCGTTGAAAGAAAACCAAGAGCAACAACAACACAGCCATTATTACTGTGTCGACGCTTCCCTAAAGGAAACAAACAAGAAAGCTGCCATTAGGATTTTTTTTCAAATCTTAGTTATAAATCTATTATTATAATATTTCATTGGCGCCGTCACCGTATAAACATGTCGTCCAGGCCGCCGCTCCTCACCATCGCTCATCGCTGCTCCTTTCTGGTTGTCGTCGCTCACAGCTCAGGTAAGATCTCGCCCAGATTTCGAAAAGAGATAACTGGCCCTCTCTCTCTCTCTCTCTCTCCAAAATCTCCTCCTCTCCTTTGCCTTGGTTCCGACCCGTTACTCACAATTCTGCGGAGAATTGACTCCAGTACTATCCTATATCCCCCCTACGTACACAAGCAAATCATCGAACATCTGGAGTTCAATAAGCTAACCGACCAAGCAATCAACTCCCGAAAATGCAACCCAACTCCTAGAGCCCCAACAAGCGAACAACATAACTAGAAGCACAACATAACCAGAAGCGTAGTCGAGTTTTAAAGATTCATCTACCTCGCAAGCGCAGGAAGCCTCTGCCTTTAGATTCTGGATGCAAGAAGCTCCAGATCCACCTGCCCGAGCCGGAGAAGAAGCCAAAATCTGGGTTTTCTGTGGAGCAAGAGAAAGCAAGTAAACGATTCATTTATGTTCATCTTATCCGTTGTCGAGCAAGTATGAACATTCTAATTTATTTATTTTTTTTATAAATATTTTACCAACACACGTTGTAGGTCAATATGCGCACGAGTTTGACATTGGATATTGGAACTAAAAGGTCGTAGGGCCGGTTTGACGACCGGTTGACTCGTGGCGGTGGCTTCCTGCCATCTTCCTTAATTACCGTCGTCGGAGTTCGCAAGGGTCCCTGCGAGTTTGGAATCGACACCGGAGCAGGCCAAAGTTGTGCAAAGACGAGCTAAGCGCTGCGCACCCTCTATTATATTAGATACGCTCAAAAGTCAACGGGACAGACAAAGACTTGATCTTTCGAATTTGCCCACCTTAGAATGAAAACATAAGAAAATTTTCACTTTTCTTTATGAATCTCCAGTTAACGGATGCAAATGTCAGAACTTGTTACTCACTGTAATACAAAACCCTTCCTTGAGTCTAATTCAGTACCGTTCATATCAAGAACTGTAAATGCATGCATACTCTTGGAAAGAGAAGTTTTAACTATCACCAGCAGCGCGAGATGTTACTGTAAGAAATCCTCCTTGATTACATTTAAAAAAAAAAGATTTTATATACTAGTTGTGGATTGAGATTTCCTTGTTTCTGAGAATCAGCAAATCTAGACTTGCGAGATATCTTGCAGTTCCCTGACAGCATTCTGCATTGAAGGCCGCATGCTTGCCTTCCCTGCTACACATCTCATGGCCAAGGAAAGTACCTTGTTCACTTCTTCCATCTCTGAAGTACCTGCGACTTCATTCGCGAGGTCTTCATCCATGACAGCTTCTATTTTACCATTGCCGTCCGAGGAGGAAGTCACCCATCCTACTATGTCCATATGTTCCGAGAACGAAGGGTCGATGGCCATCTTTCTGGTTATGAGTTCCAGTAAGACGACTCCATAACTGTACACATCCGACTCCTTGCTCCTCCTGGTCGTGTACGCGGCCTCTGTTGCAAAGCATAGAAGCATAACAAGACAATGCATGCAGTTGTAAGAAATGCAATGTGGAAGAGTAAAGCAGGTAAGGTTGGTGTCTTTCATGACCACTTGAGCTTTTGGTTTAAGTGTTCACTTGAGCTAGTTAACAAGAAACATAAGATTTTATCGAGTGGGCATCGACAACAATTCTAGTTTTTACTAACAGTAAATGTATTATTTGACAGGACAGAATTGAATCATAGTAGAAACTATACATCTAAGCAGAATGATTGGTTACCTGTTAGCAATTTAAGAACTATTTCTACTAAGGAAAGAAAAAGGAGAGATGCAGACCTGGTGCAATATAACCAGGGGTGCCCATAATAGTAGCTGACTGAGTAGAATGCAGCTGATCAAGCTTAGCGATCCCAAAATCTGAGATATGTGGCTCCATTTCAGCATCCAGCAATATGTTTTTAGGCTTTATGTCGCGGTGGATGATCGCAGGGCTGCAGTCGTTGTGAAGATAATCTAGCCCTTGAGCAATGCCAACAGCTATCTTGTACCTCACCTTCCACTCCAGGACTGGTGCCGGCTTGATCTCATGAAGAACATCATGGAGGCTGCCATTTGCCATATACTCATACAATAGAAGTCCATATTCACATTCGAACCAAAATTTCTCCAGTTTCACTAAATTTCTATGCCTGATTTTCCCAAGAGTTTGGACTTCTCTTATCATGCTTGGATTTGATCGTTTCTGACCTGGAAAAGCAATCTTCTTTGCAGCATATATTTTCCCTGTGTCAAGGGCTGCCTTGTAAACTATCCCATGAGCTCCTCTACCGATTTCATATCGCTGATTGAAATCCTCAGTGGCTTCAATCACTTTGTTTAGGAGGAAAGAAGAACCTTCTTGCAAAGATGGAACATCATCTTTCTTTCTTTTACACCTGAGAAAGAAAAATCCCGCAAAGGAAAGCACTAGAGCACAGAGCAAACCTGAAGCAAGAGCTATGATTACAATCTTCATCTTGGATAAACCTTTGGAATTATTATTTGGCACGCTGCATTGTTCTAATATAGTGATGTTTGTGCATGTAGAATCTCCTGTCTGACAAGAGATGCAGAGTTGAGGATTTCCTGTAAATGAGCTTGGCGATGATTCTGCAAACTTAAGCAAACCTCTTGGCAATGAACCACTAAAACCATTGTATGAAACATTGATGCGTGTCGATAAACTGAAATTATTCAAGGGCATCAAACTCCCTGTTAGATTGTTAAAAGAAATATCAAAGCTCTGTAGCATATTCAAATTCCTCAACTCAAGTGGAAGTTGTCCTACTAGTCCATTATCACTGAGGTTTAAGGCTACATTCAGGTTTTGCAATGAACCCAATGATAGCGGGATGCTGCCTCCCAACTTGTTTCCTCCAAACTGTAGCTCAATCAGTCCATTTAACTCATATAAGAAATCCGGAATTCCTCCGCTGAATTGATTCTCTTGCAGTATCAACCAAGAGAGACCAGATAAGTTTCCAAGGCTCGTCGGTATTGTTCCATTGAAAGAGTTGAATCCCAAGTCCAATGCAAATAACCTACGACATTCTGATAATTCAGAAGGCAGTGGACCATACAAATTGTTGTTGGACAGATTCAGAAGTTGAAGGTTGGCTAGGCTTCCTATTTGTTGAGGTATCAATCCATCAAGCTTATTCATTGACAAATTGATCATGGTTAGATTCACACAGTTCCCTACAGTTTGGGGAATTTGTCCACTGAGTTTGTTGAAACTTAAATCAATATATAGCAAACTTGATGTCACAACAAATTCTGGAATTGAGCCACTGAGATTGTTGTTCCTAAGAATCAACCTCTGCAAACTCGAACAGTTCCCAACTCCTGGAGGTATTGTCCCATTAAACTTATTATTGCCCAATAACAGAAACATCAATTGATTTCTGAAACAGATATTAGGAGGGATGTTGCCAACAAGACCATTATTTGTAAAGTCAACTTGCACCAAACTGTTGTTGATTCCCAAGCATTGAGGAATGACCCCTGTGAATTGATTATCATAGATGTAAATCTTAGTCAAACTTTTTAACTCACACATCTCCACAGGCAGTTGTCCGGAGAAGTTATTGTTGTTGATATATATACATGTCAAATTTGGGATTCTCCAAATTTCAATTGGAAACTCTCCGATCAAATTATTACTAAAAAGTGAAAGGATTTCTAGATTTCTCAAATTACCCAATTCTCTTGGAACCATCCCTTCTAGTTGATTCATAGACAACTGCAATGAAATCAAGGACTGACATTGGCCTATCTGAGAGGGAATAAGTCCTGTCAACTGGTTCGTATATAAATAGAGCTCCTTTAACTCACTGCAATTACCAATTGAAGCAGGCAAAATACCAGAAAGATTATTTTCACCAAGCCATAGAAATTTAACCCTGCATGTATTTCCATCAAAGGAAGGAACTGAGCCATTGAGGTTGTTGTCATTAAGGTAGATAGTTTCAAGGGATGGACTGTGGAACAAAAGACTTGGTATATGGCCACTCAGCAAATTATTGAAAAGTGAAAGGTATGACAACTTCTTGAAGGTTCTGAAGGGTCACTGGTATCTCACCTGAAAGGAAATTGTTTGAGAGATCCAAGTATTCAAGAAAGGTGCAATTGCCTAATTCTGAGGGAATAAGTCCCAGAAAGATTGTTGACACCAAGATCTAGTTTCCTCAGATGACTTAGCGACCCTATTTCTTTGCCCAGCGAACCAGAAATTTGAAGCTCAGGAAGCTCAAATGAAGTCACGAATCCACCTCTGTCGCAACTGATTCCCCCCCATCCACAGGGACTCGGGTCTGATGAATTCCAGGTGGAGTTCACTGACTGAGGAAGTATCAAACTGCCAGAAAGGGCCAATAAAACCTCTCCTTCTAAGTTCAAAGCGTTGCTTAGTTGAAAGAAAGCCAAGAGCAGCAACAACAACAACATAGACTGATGACCGAAAGCCATTACTGTGTCCACATTTCCCTAAAGCAAATAAACAAGTCATGAGCTTCTTATGCATCCCATGTTTCCTTCCTACTCAAGGCTGGCTAGAATCCACACGATATATATAAAGCATAAGAAACTAACTACATGTAGTAGTGATTTTGAACACGTTCCCCACTAGGAGTTGTAAAACAAGCTAAGCATGCAAGCAAAATAAAGTAAACATGAATCTCTAGAGAGTAATAGACTGTCCAATATAACAGACTCAGAAGGAAAACAAAACACAAGCTCTGAGGAAGAGAATGGGCCTTTAATTTGGCCGAATTTACACAAGTCGATCTGAAATTGTTAGTAAAAACTATAGCCTTAGCATTTTTCTCAATAGAACAGTAGAAAGAACAAGGTCCAATATACACAAAAAATTAGAATAAAACCCCATTGGTGAAGTACTGCCAAACCTTAGTGATTAATTCCTCAACAATCATTAATTTCTACGATGAAAGGAGTGGACAAGTGATGATTAAAATATTGAACTTTAATCCCTTTTTATACACTTTCCTAATAATAAATTTGGAAATAAATATTTTAAATAAATAAAATATAATAATTTAGTAAGAACTATAATTAATTTCTTATTTATATATTGTTAAAATATAAAATATATTTAAAAATTTCTTGATTTTTTTCTTTAATTGCTGATGATTCAGTATAAAAGTTATTCTAAATTATTATTTTTTCAAATTATTTTTTTCATGGTATTTCTTTTCTTATGCGCAAAAATGATTTCATAGTACATAATTTTATTTCTTTTCTTATCTAAAGATTTCTTATCTGCAATATATAAATATCAATCAAATTATCAAATTAATTCAATATAAATATAAATTAATATATAAAATGTAATAAAAAATTACCAATAGATATTAATTATTATTATCTTAATTTAACATTTATTAAAAAATTATTTATTTTTTAATTATTTCATTTTATTAAATAATATAAATTAATAATTATTAAATACTTAATTAGTTATATTAATAAACTAATTAACTACCAATTAGTTATTTACTATTAAAATACAATAATAATTATAATCGTATTATAATAAAATATTGTTTATAATTTCTATTGTATATTATACATGTTACCAAATAACAATAAATAAAATAAACACAGGCAAGAAAAAAAATATCGGAAAATAAAATGTTTTCGAAGAAATTAATTGAGGATAAATTTTAGATTAAACCAATAAAAGAAAAAAAATACAAATCTTTAAGATTGAAAAATATTTTAAATTGGAACAATTGCAATAAATTATTTTTTTATGATTGCTGAATCTGTAATAATTAGATATTTTAATTTATTTACAATTTAATAATTAATATTTTATATTTAAAAATTAATTATAATCCTTATTAGTTATTATATTATATTTATTTTAAATATTTATTTTTATATTTGTTATTGAAATTGAATAAAAAAATTAAAATGTTATATTTTAATCATCTTTAAAAATATTTTTTTATTTAATTTCTTTGTATGAGATGATTTTTTCTTTGTTTTATTCACTTCGTTCTTAGTTTTTTTTGGTGGTCCTAAATGTTCGAATTTAGAACAATGAAATCTTTTTAGTTTTTTTTCCCTTATAATAAATCGGATGCCAAAATTATTTGAGATATGAATCTCAACTTGTAGTTGTTTCTCAGAAGTAAATTATATTGTCCTCAGGGCAATGGTGCAACGGTAGGACATCCGGGTTGTGACTTAGGATCCGCGATTCGATCCCCAGCTACGGCGTATTTGTAGGAATTTTCCTCCAAATGGGAAACGCAATCAAAGGATGCTGGGTATCTGGATTGACCGCCGTATGCGCTTCTCGATTTATCCTGGTGGTCGGTGGGAAACTTCCGTGGGACCGGACCGACCACCCCCAGAGATTGAGTCCATGACTGAGATTTATCATTTTTTTTTCAGAAGTAGATTATATTATTTATCTTTCAATTGAAGTTTGACCGTTAAAAGTTATTGGCTAATTTTAGAATAAAATACAAATAATTAATTTAAGAAATTATACTAAAACTTTTCAAAAGATTGAACAATTGGACGATCTATTATTTTTTTATAGTCCAGATATTCACATTTTACGATCTGAATACTAGATTAGTATTCAGATATGATGATAAATTTACTGATCATGAGTTTTGAATCTTAATTGTATAGGTGGATGATCTATTGGGGCCTTGTCAATCCGGAGATCTAAAATATTAAACTTCCAAACAGTTGCTAAAATAAATGATTGAGATGGATTCAATTATATATGTTAATCTCTATCTGTCGAACATGTATGAACATTTTAATTTATGCTCTCGGGGTATAATTAAATTAGTTATGATGGAATAGAATCGTTGAAGTGGACAAAAGTTCAAATCTTGACAAACCCAAGATAATAACTTCCTCTATCGTAACTAACTATAATTTCTCAATTTATTTCCTAATTTATTTATTTATTTTTTTATAACTATTTTACCAAAACCGTTGTAGATGAATATGCGGACGAGTTTCACCTTGGAAATTGGAAGGAAAAGGACGTTGGGCACGCGCAGTCTCCGGAGGCGACCAGGTGACTCGTGGCGGTCGCTTGCAGCCATCTTCCTGTCGTCGGATTTCGCAGGGGTCCCTGCGAGTTTGGAAGCGACACCGGAGCACGCGCAGTCGATTGAGGCTCCTCTGCCTCACTCCATCCGCCGAGCTGCGCGGTAGTTCCTCTGCAAAGACGAGCTCAACGCTGCCCGCCCTCCATTAGGTTAGATATACACAAAAGTCAATGGAGCAGACAAAGACTTTGACCGACCCACGATCGCAGTCTCCTAAAGTCTAAACAAAGAATACAGAAATGATTCACTGCAGGAAAAATTAGCAGGAAAAGTAGCATGACTTACGTGGCAATCCACGTATCTCATGTCACGTGGAGATTTTTTTCACGCGGAGTTTTTTTTTCTGCTGCGGCGCGCTCCTTTTCCCTCTTCCCCAAACCCTTTTCCCTCTTCCCCGCCGCATCCCCGCGGAGGATCCCATCTTCCATTCGCGTTGAAGGAGGAAACCTTCGAAACCCTTTTCCCTCTTCCCCGAAACTTTTTTCTCCGCCGCGGGAAAAGTCCGCATCCCACCTTCCTTTCGGAGGAAACCTTCGAAACCCTTTTCGAGCAGCAACGTGACCGCCGCCGCATTTCTGTCGTCATCGCTACCAGCCTCCGGCGGACGCCTTCCCATTGTGATCAATCAGAGAACAACCTTCGCTGGCCTCCATCTTGCATCTCCTTTCCTTCCTTTGCCCCACAACACCGCCTCCACCACGCACCTCCTTTCCTTCCCTCTTCGCAACAACAATCTAGTAGATTTCGGTAGTGTGACAAACTCTTTTGTGAAAGGATTATATACCAGGACACATTCATGGTCAGCTGATGCAAAACAGAGGAATCCATTGCAGGCCCCTGATGAAATTCCATGCGAGGGAGCTGACCAAGTTACTGATGGAATTATCACTGATGTGGAGTTGATAGCTAGTGAGACTCATCGGGCTTATGCTTATGACATTCTCCCTCAGCATTCGGCGCGACAGAAAAACGCATGCGTGCTTTCCTTAAAGAACAGGTAAGGTCACTTACTGCTTACCTGTTCGACTTCAGAACTTTGCTGCAAATCAGATGCGGCGGTGGCTGTCGCAGAGGAGGAAGAAGGAAGATGCGGCGGCGGCAGTCGCAGAGGAGGAAGGAAGATGACGGCGGCGATTACAGAGAAGAGGAAGATGCAATGGCGGCGGTCACAGAGGAGAAGGAAGAACGTGGGCGGCAGTGGACGAGAGGAGGAGGAAGAAGGAAAAGGTGCGCAGGGAAAAATTTCGATGGATTTAGGATTTTTTTCTCTTCGCAGCGGCAGAAAAAACTTTTCGGCGTGGCATGGCATACGTGAATTGCCACGTATGTCATGTTACGTTTTCCTGCTAATTTTTCATGCTCTCTATCAGCGCTCCAAAGAATAATAGCAAGTCTACGCCTGACCAGAACTGTCACCGTCATGAAGGATGGATGTTGGTCCTTCAAATTTGCTAGCTGCTGCATAATTTTAGTCTTTCGAATAATGAATTTGTTCGACATGTTGCCATAGCCAATCAGCGCCAGCATTAATCCATCTTAGAATGAAAACTGGCAGAGAGAATCTGTTCCTTTAGGTCAGGTTTCTCTATGACTCTATACATAAGAAAACGTCTCAGTTTGCTTTATGAATCTCCAGTCAATGGATGCACATGCCAGAACTTGTTACTAACTGTAACACAAAACCCTTCCTTGAGTCTAATTCAGTACCATACATATCAGGATCTGTAAATGCATGCCTACTCTTGAAAAAAGAGATGTTACTGTAATAAATCCTCTAATGATTGGTGATGTGGTAAGTCTTGCAAGGCCTGACGTGGCGCAGTCAGTCAATAGAAGGCCCAGCCTGGCCGATTCAGGGGCCCACGGTCAAGGAAGTCTGACCCAGTCATAGGCGGCCCCAAAGGTCAACCAAGTGGCTAACGTGGCCAACAGTGGGACCCGTGGTCTCGAGGTAGGTACCCTCGGTTAGGGGAATACGAGAACACTGCCGAGACCATCTCCCGGGAATCACATCCCCGGACCCCGGTTCACCCGGCCAGCACCATTTATACCTCGGCCCAAACCTTGACTACACTGCCGAGCCATCTCCCGGGAATCACATCCCCGGACCCCGGTTCACCCGGCCAGCACCATCTATACCTCGGCCCAAACATTGACTACACTGCCGAGCCATCTCCCGGGAATCACATCCCCGGACCCCGGTTCACCCGGCCAGCACCATCTACACCTCGGCCCAAACATTGACTACACTGCCGAGCCATCTCCCGGGAATCACATCCCCGGACCCCGGTTCACCCGGCCATTCATCCGCGATGTCTGGTTCGCCCGGGCAATGCCCCCCCACACTTGGTCCTGGGTAAACCCGATTGCTGTCGGTCCCAGATGATCCCCCACTCCGATAAACAATCCTGGCTCAAGTTTAATTCGCACTACAGACAAAGAAGCGTGTAAACTGATATGCAGGGAACGGGTTACGCTCATGTCTTCGGCATCTTTCTTACCCGTGGCAATCATCTCCCCTTTTCCGGCTAAACGACAAAAGCCAGGGGTATCGCCACGTCGGAAGACGGTTACAGACAGCTTGCCCTTGTCCCTCAGATGCCATCCTCCTGGCACAGATGTCAGATAGTATCAGAAGTTGTCCCCCCGGATACCCTCAAAGTCTGCCACGCTAACAGGTGGAAGGTTCTCTTCACAGGTATATAAGTCCTCTCACAGGTATGAAAGAGGGGATCGCACTTTTCGCATACTCACTACTGTCTTCTTCGTTCTCACTACTTTCCACCTGAAACCTAACTTGAGCGTCGGAGTGGCCTGCCGGGACTTCCCGGCGCCAGCTAACCCGTTCGTTCTTCAGCCATTTTGCAGGTCTTCTTCCCCGTGGGGCCCTTGACGGTTGAGGTGGCATATTGTTGACCCGTGGGTTGACTGTCGTCGGTTTTTAGCCGGAACATTTTGGCGCCGTCTGTGGGAAATCTGAGCTAGACGACACGATGGTCACCACCAGACGCACCACCGACAACCGCGATCATGGCGGAGAAGAAGATCCCGATATTGCTAATCGTGGCGCCCCAAACTTGGGGCCAGGAGGTGATTTGCAAGCCGCCATCCAGGCAGTGGTGGAAGCAATGATCGCTCAGGGTCGGATACCATTACCCCCTGCACCCGCAAACAATGCCCCTGCCGGGGCTCATAGACTTTCACCTTTGGAGGAGGTTATACCTCCTCAAGGCTCCTCAAACCGCGGGGGGTGCTCTACCGAGGCCGACTCGCACGGACCCCATGGGAGGGGGAACAGACGGTACGACCCTAAGGGGAAGGCTCCCCTGGCTTCCCCATCAGATCCCCCTATGAAGCTGCATAAGAACCCTTTTTCCAAAGAAATTTTGGAGCAAGGGTTACCCCAGCATTTCAAGATTACGCCTATAGGAGAATACAACGGTTCCTCTGACCCTGAAGATCACCTCGGCAGATTCGAAAATGCGACTCTACTATACCAATATCCAGACGGGGTCAAGTGCCGCGTTTTTCTCAACACTTTGTCCGGATCGGCCCAGCGCTGGTTCAATCACCTGCCGCCTGCTTCCATTCATTCCTTCGATGAGTTCAGGGAAGTATTTCTGCACCAGTTCTCTAGCTTCAAGAGATACCAGAAAACCCCGCTCACTCTCTTTGCAATGAAGCAGTTACCCAAGGAGACCTTGCGGGATTATCTCCATCGCTTCAATAAAGAAGCCTTGGAGCAACCCTCCACCTCTTCTGATGTCCTCATTAGTGCCTTAATTCAAGGCCTACGAGATGGAGATTTCTTCCGATCGTTAGTGAAGAAGCCTCCCCCCAGCTTTCCCAAACTTCTGGAACGTGCCGATAAGTATATGCATTTGGAAGAGACTCAACTCTCCCGGGGCAGGCGGCGCCGCACCTGCTCCGCCTGTTGACAGAAGACCTGCTCCAGCTCCTCCTCAAAGGGAGGCCCGAAGAGAGGCCCCGCAGAGGCCGTTGCCTCCACCCCCACCTCGGCATGAGCATCGTACCGTTCAAGCTGTGGACACTCCACAGGCCCCTAGAGAATACGAGGTTCCCGTTGGAAACCACCCCCCGACTCG
>NC_133862.1:6791712-6831219 GCF_044706935.1 Curcuma longa | reverse complement strand
GAAATCACGCGCCTGCTCCAAAATAAAGAAGTCTCGCGATCACGTGGTGCCTTTGCATGGGTGAGAGCACGGTGGAAAATCCTTTGCCAGAAAATCATCAACCGTCTCATTCATCAAAGCAAAAAAAAGAGGAGACGATAAACTAGAATGAAGCTCTCTCATTAGGGGGACCACCTCCCAAGAGAAGAGTAACCGACAGGAAACACAGTTAGAATAAGAAGAGAGAAGAGTACAAATCAGCGACTAAATGTTCTTTGTTGTAGGTAAATTGCTTGGAAGGAGACTACTTATAGTACAAGAGAGGGCGGGTGCGCCGCCCGGGGTGTTATGCTGAATTAGCCTGTTCAGTCGGATGAGCAGAAAAGAATCGAGCTAGGTCAGGGAAGTCGAGGTCTAGCTGGAAGAGGGTGCGCATAGGCCCTCGATCTCTACCCTACCTCCTTCCTATACCGTTCCTTAGTTCACCCCAAGAATCCGGACCGGCCGTAGGATAGTGAGCTCCTCTGCCCACTTATCCCATGAGCACAGCACTACTGTAATTCTATCTCAATATGCTGCTTTGCTGAGAAAGAGACAAGCGGATTAGGATAGCTCAACCGAGACAAATCTCCTGGAAGTTCACGATCGACAGACAGAGATTGTTGTCAGAAGAGAGCACCCGACAGAACTTCACTCTGATGGGGGATCGAGCTGAACTCTGATGGATAAAGTCAAGTGGGGACCGAGGGCAGATGCTGGCGAGATCTCCGCGAAGGCGAACCCAACCCGAATTGGATGAGAGCAAAGGTCAAGTCTGGGCACCGCACCGACCGGCACGACTCAAAGGAAATGGAATGAGGTCCATCGCTAGCGATCCCTATTACTCTCTCTCTGGCGTAGGACCCAAGGCGAACCTCGTCGAAGATCGTTTGGGTACTCAAGAGTCGGAAGCGGAGTAGAGTGAAGCGGTAGAGTGCCTCAAATGGTGGGAATGGATACTCTAGGAAATGATTGGAATGCCGGACGAGAGCAGGAAGATCAGTAGCTATCGATGCGAGGCCGGGCAACCATTGCCGAAGAGGATAGGTGCGGGGCTGACCGAAGACATTGAGGAAGAGAGAGAGAGATTCATAGATCACTGATTCTATTCCACGTGTGAAGACCAGCTCGGGGAAGACCTCGGATTCAGTAGGTCGGGAATCGGATCATTATCATTAGCCAACCCCACCCGCCTAAGCCAAGGCCCACGTAGCAACAAATGAAGCGGCAACAGCCAATTGAAGCGTAGCGGAATGCGGCAGTGCTCATCTCTTGCGTAGCGGAATGGACAAACGGAGCGAAGCGGCCAATTGAAGCGAAGCGGAATGAGCGAGGAGCGAGGAGGAATGAGCGAGGCGGTTCTATTTATAACCCCGCCAAACGGAGCGAAGCGCAGTGCGGCAGAGAGCACACCTTGGGCGAAGCGCAGTGGCGGCAGGCCAAATGCAGCGCAGCGGAATGAACAATTGAAGCGCAGCGGAATGCGTTAGTTGATATGCTAAGCTTGCAGCGTTTAGGAGCGAAGCGCAGTGCGGGCCGGACCCGCAAAGCGCAGTGCGGCAGGAAATAGCAAGTATGCTGAGCTTGCAGCGTTTTGGAGTGGAGCACCAGCCAAATGAAGCGATAGCGGAATGCGGCAGTGCAGTGCCTTTCTTGCGAAGCGGAATCTTGGGTAAATATGGAGCTGTCGTGAGCGGCCCTGTATATATATTTGCTCCTTAGCCTCACTCGAAGCTATCTCTGCCACGAGAGGCGTGCAATCTATTCTGCTCAAGAGGCGTGCAATCTATTCTGCTCTAGCTATCTGCTCTAGCTATCTCCGGAGCTGGAGAAAGCAATCGTTCTCGCCCCATCTCTTCTATCTCTTTGACTCTTTCCTTCTTCGGAGCCAGAGCCTGATAACTTTCTCATCTAAGATCTAAGATTTTGACTGCTTTTGCTGCTATATGAGCATGAAAATCCTCGCAAATGACGCACTTCTCCCTGCATGACTACTTTTGCTGCTATATGAGCATGAATTTCTTGCTTTTTTGAGCACTTCTCCCTGCATGACTACTTTTGCTGCTATATGAGCATAAAAATCCTCGCAAATGATGCACAGAAGTACGAGAGGAAAGCATCACTACTTTTGCTACTATGAATTTATTGCTATTGCTTTTAAATAGTGCTTCTCCATTCACTCTACCGTTATCACTCGTACCTATACATGATCAGACAGTGTTCTTGAATTCAAGCGACTTATTATTATATTAGGGGCGTGAACTCAAGTACGGGAGTTATTTACACTTTATATCCGTGCGGGTGACGAATCACAGAAAGAAGGGCAGATCTTTCGTAGTTTCGTAATTCACGACTACGGTATGCAATTGCAATGGACTCTTGCTTAGGCTCGAACGAAAAAGCAGGGCCGACCAAATTGTGAGAAGGGCCTAAAATAAATATAAATTCCGAGTGATAACGCCTTACTATAATATAAGTTCCCCAAAAATCTAGTAAAAGGAGATAAATAGCCCCAAAGGCTATTTATCTGCTCTGCATAGCAGAGGAACTTATATTATATACAGGCGGATTAGTCTACTTAGTCGTAAATAGCCCCTTTGGCTATTTATATGCCTCTGCGTAGCAGAGGTACTTATCTTATATTATATACAGTTAGTCTACGCCAAAGGGGCTATTTATCTTCTTGGGGCTATTTATCTCCTTTATTTTAGGCCATATATTTGAACTTATATAGTATGGCGGCCCTTACTATATATTGGCGTAAATTGCGTAGCAGAGAACTTATAATAGTAAGGCGGATTAGTCGTAAATAGCCTTTGGGGCTATTACGCAATTTATACAATTTACTATATTTTAGGCCATGTTAGACTATCCGATGGCGACAGCGACGTGTGAGTTCAAAACGAATGTATATAAGAAGCGGATACCCTAACCGTTCAAAAGCTGCCCGCTGCCCTTATGAGAGATGTTGTTCAAGCTTTCTCTACTGCTACGGGAGTTCATGGTCCGAGTGAGGGTCACGAGTCCTTTAAGGTTGCTGCTCTGAATCTCCTTAAGAAAGAGCCCACGGAGCGGTTTCCTCTCCGGGGTGGCGCGTATTAAGATTATGTTTATGTACCTTACTTAAGATCTTTCCTAGGTGTAATAAATACCTATCACGACGTTGGAGAAGCCTAGAAGATAAGAGACTAAGCCGGGTTCGGTAGTTTATGGCATGTTAGCAGCTTAATGGGATGATTGTTGAGGGACGTTAAGTGCTCGCAATACCGTAATTTAGGGAGCCTAATATAGTAAAGTAAATTCGAACGCTAACACTCTTCACTCTTAAAAACTCCTTAAAGAAGTCTTCGTGCCGGCGAACTCAACTCACTGCTGGACTCTTTTTCTTTTCATTCCCCACTCTTGTTTTTTCCTTTCTTCTTATTCTGATTCTCCCGCGTATCCAGTAGGGAATTTATTATAGTTTGGGAGGAGGGGAAAGGTTATTCAAGGTGAAAGTGAAGACACTGAGTTCATGGGCCTGAAGTTAATTCAATAAGTGATGGTAGGCTTGTCTCTGTTATATATGATTTCGGGGAGGTAAGAGTTCATGGCGTCGGCCCTTACTATATATTTGGCGAATATCTGAATGGACGCGAAATACCATTATCGATTCGCTATTCTAGCTATCAAACTCTTATCATTAAGAGCTAGCTCGTACGATCCCGATGGATGAAAAGAGCTGACCTCTCCTTTGATCGGAGTAGAGCAGAAAGCGAAGTCGGAGCGAACGACAGTGACGCCTAGAACTATTGCATTCTCTCCCTCCAGCTTGGCCCACCTACTATGGCTACAAGAAGGTGCCTCGGCTCTCACTTCACTCATCAGTGGTGGACGCAGCCAACTAAGGATCAAAGTGCCCATCTTTATCGGGAGAAGGACAGATAAGAGACTCCTCGGATCGTATAAGTAAAGGGATTCCACTCTAAAAGCAAGGTGGGCACGACTCTAAAACCAGAAAGGAAAGGACGCGCGTATCTACATTCAAGATACCTAATCCTCCTCCTCTCTCTATAAGCGCTTCTCATTACTCTTCTCTCTTCTCTTTTCACAAATGCAATGCTATGAACGATTGTGCTGCTCTCTGTAAAGAAAGGGCAAAGAACATAAGTATAGAAGAAAGGAAAGCAAAAACATAAAATGCATAAAGGAAGCTAACTTATGAGCCAAGCAAAGAGTAGGTCGTATATCTGGGATTGAGTGCAGGAGTGAGGACCACGAGGGAGTATGACCGTCTCGAGGAGGTCAACTTTCTACTAAGAAGCTTGCCCAGTTCTTTCTTTATCTAGAATCCCTTTGAGTGTAGCGCGCGGGAATCTTTCTAGTAATAAATAATGAGGAAGTGCTTCGCTTGCTAGGGGTCAGACTGATTGTCGACTTCTATTTCTTTCTTTCTTTCCTTTGGGGTGCGAGAGAGAACTTAGCGTAGGGTACCGGACTGCGCAAGCTATGGGGCATGTTACTTTGCCCGACATGGCCTTTTTTATCTGCCGCTAGGAGGTAATTGGCATACTTTCTATTCACAGGCTGATACGTATCCGAATGAGAAGGCGGAAGTCCACAGTCTCTGCTTATAGAAGTGGGACCCAAGAATTTGCTTGGGAAAGTGAAGGATTTACTTGAGAGATTCAACTGGGGAAGATTCCATTACTATATGAACAGAGCTTAGGTCCGGGGGCAGGCGATCAAGACTTGATGAAAGGATCTGCGATTGATGTGTTTGGCAACGTTTGAATCTTCCAAACTAGTTCCAGTGTCGGTAGACGACGCGTCACGTTGTTCGCACCTTTTATGATTCCTTTACCAATGGCTGCTTCACCAAAGCATGAATCTTATTCTCTTCCTGCGTGTCTCCCTGTCTGCATCTGACTTACTAAAGAGTAGTCCCACTAGCTGTGAGTGGCATTACACATCTTCTACCCCTCTCTCTGCCTTTCCAAGAGCGGGCACCCGTGTATATTCTCGCCTAGCTCTTCCCCTTGGCTTGCTTCCGATCCCTTATCAGACAGCAACCACTAAAGCGAGTTCTCAGGGCTTGGAAACCTCCTCTCTGGGCCACGTCACTGCAGTCGTTCCTCCACTGATTCAAGCCAGGCGCTCCTCATGCCTCTCTACCCGGGCTCATCCCCCTCCTAGTCTCTGGTGAACGGGTTCGGTCAGCCCACCTTTGCTCGTTTGTCCGCTCTGCTACGGGCTTGGGCAACCCGCCCTTGATTCGTATGTTCTATCCAAACCGACCAAGTTACACGAAGTGAAACGAGGGGATGGAAAGAAGAAATGAGACCAAGCTGCCACTTCTGATTCACTCCTATTCTTCGGGTCTAGAAAGATCTTATTCAACCTGTGCCTCTGACTTTTGGGAATTAATGCCGAGAAGGTGGCAGTCCATTTCCTATGTTCGGTTTGAGTTGAGCTCGACCTGATAGGCTTCGTATTCAAGCAAAGGGGAAGCCCTAAAATAAATATAAATTACGAGGACGAATAGCAGGTGCGAGATGCTCATGTAACCGGACCACATAGGAGGAGAGGGCAGGAGAGGAGCTACTAAAGCATAGATAGGATAGGGGAAGCAAAGTCCAAGTCGTAGATAGTGCCCTCTTCTATAAGTAGTAGGAATGGCACGTAGGGACGAGAGTGCATGATAGATTGAGAGATCCTGAAAGTTTCTTTTTCTCTCTCATCCTCATCCTCTGTCATTACATATAAGAAAAGGATTAAGGAACGCAATACTAGTTAATTAGCGGGAGCGACCTCCGACTGAAAGGGACGAACCGAACGAGAGTTAAGTGGAGACTAAGACCCGTTCAACGAAGTGACGCGTGCGATAATAGTTTCAAGGCCAAGAGTAGGTGCGGAGAGGAACGAACTCAAGTGACGTAAAGAGAGATGACATCATCAACTAATTGATGATTGATTGCTTTCGCACAATCAATCCAAGGGGGTGGGCTTCATGTCTTGATCCACTTATACTTATTGTGGTGCCTTCTAAGGTCTGATTCAACTATGAAAGTGGTCTTAGCTTACTCTGCCTGGCAGAAGTCGGAGAGTTTGAGCACATGAAAAGAGCTAGTTCCACGTGTAGGGGGCGTCGTCCAAGTTCTAGGCAAGCAGGTGCGGTCAATGGCACTCTTTGAGTGGCGGCTACTCTTCTTCTCTTCTTGGCTATTGAGTTTAGTACTTTTCTAGGTCTTAGACTATGATTGCAAAGGGCCGATGCTGGGCACTTATGTAGTCTACCATTAAAAGAATCCCAACCGGAAGCATTAAAAAGGAGTTCGATAGCCTCTCTCCCCGCACCACCTAAAGCAGTTAGGAAAGCGCCTTCCAACTATAATAGTTGATTGAGTCTCGTCCTGAGCAGCAGAAGAAGTTTCATAAGAGTCCCACTTACTAAGAGTAGTAATAGTGATCCATCGAATGCTCTAGGCTAAACTATCTTAATCACTCTCGATCCCGAGGCGGCTGCAGTCAAGGTCCGACACCTCTCTATCTGAAACTCAACTCGGAGTAGCCTGAGGGGTAGTTAAGGAGAAAAGAAGTAAACCTCATTTGAATAAGCATTAAATAATATGCCCGGTCCTTTCTTCGCTCCTATCCATTTACCGAAGTCTACGCGTTGGATCTTGGCTTCGTTCTCCCCTCTCTTCTTCAGTCGAGCCTTATTAGATTATAATAGATGAGAAAGCCTGAGATAGCTAATTAAACGGATACGATAGTTATGAAGTCATCACTCATTGATTCTCTTGCTCGCGAAGAAAAGGAATCAGTCTCTCGCTTGCTTTAATTCAAAAAAAAAAATGATTCATCATCTCTATTTTGAGTTCATGTGGGAGCCTGGCTACTTGTCAGGGCAATGCGAGAATCAAGAGGAGGGGAGCGGAGGAACGAGTGCAACGACGTGTAGCCGTCTTTTCTTGCCTATGTAACTGGATTCTTCCGGGAGCAGCCCCCCCCACTCTTGTAGAGCCTATAAGAAGGTGCGCAGGCAAGGTTAGGAGCCCAGCTATAGCTAATCTCATGAGACAGCAAAAAGAGTAGGTTTGGGTGAGGTGGATAGGCTGGTGAGCGCTGGCTAAAGACTCATGATCCGCACGCAAGACATTCTAGCGGGTAGGTGGGCAAGCGGCAGTGACGCGTAGCACCTTGATAAAAGATTCATGTGAGCGTGCCCCTCTTATATTACTAATTCCAATGCAGGCATGGATTCACAATAAAACCTCTCTTTGAATGATGGCGATGGGTGAGTAACCTTGAACTTTGAAACTCCTAACATAAGCTATCAGACTAGGGCTCTGTGACCTAAGCCGAAACCCCGAAAAAGGAAAGGGCCGAGTGATTATGAGTTAGACGGGGTCATCATAAGAAAGAAAAGTAGCGATAGCAGGCGTTGAGAAAAATCATACTCCTGCGCATATTACCTGCCCAGTGAGCATATTTCCCGGTTGAGACTAAAAGAAAAGTATAATGACTTGCGAGTCAGTTGTTGGCCTTTCTTTCGATGTCGGTACAGTTCCAGTTTCCTTGTTGGGGGCATGCAAACTTTAGCCATTTGAAGTGCAGTTAATAGTTAATGCTTGTGCAGTTAATAGTTAATATAATCAGCCGTTGAGTAAATGGAAGCTCTGGCTCTTGCCCCTCTGAGTCTTGCCGCTGCTTAACTATGAGTACGAGTTGGAGCGGAAGACGTTGGGACTGAGTTCAAACTGCCGGCAGCTGCTCTTATTGTCTGAGTAGGGGAATGGAGTGATAGGCGCCATGAACGTGGTTAGAATCCCAGGAGCATACTTTACACCATGAACAAAAACAACAATAGCAGCTGAGATAGAATCTTAGCAGAGACTTCTCACTTAAAGTACTCGGAAGTCCAGGAGCTACAACTAATGAACTATAGGATAGGAGCCTTCACCGGATTCCACTCACATTGCCAAGGGAATTCCATACGTGGAACCTACTGACTCTACCGGGACAGAACCGGATTCACAAGGGCACATAAAGATTTAAAGTCCCGAGCCCGAATCCGTATAAGCAAATCCGAACCTTTCGCCTCCTTTCATGTAGGAGTAGGGTAGGGCACCTGGTCTTATTAATTACTAAAAATCCCGGTAGAGCCACTCTTTGGATAGAAGATAGGACCCGGTTAGGAAAGACAGAATCTGTAAGAGGTAGGGATTTAAAATGAGTCCCTATCTTTGGGAGCTCGACCGGGCATTCAGGGAAGACCGGGCATCCTGGGAACTAGACTGACTGGAGAGGGATTCTGAGAGAGTGGATGTTGAGTTGTACGCTGCTTCCGCTCTTTGTCCTTAAGTTTAAGGTAGGTACGAGCATTGCGACGTGGCCGAGTGAGTAGAGGACTGATATAGATGAGGCCAAGATCTTTCGTAGTTTCGTATTCACGACTATTATTATCTTTTGCAAGAATTATTGGAGAGTGGGAAGATATTCGCAACTATACTGGTAATAATCCGCTTGGGATTGAGTAATAGGTTCAAGTTCATTATAAGAAGTAATACGCCTAGAAGATATGAAACTCAGTTCGGGGTTAGAGTGAAAGAGAGGCATAGCTCCAGTTGTTTATTTATCTCGTTCGGGAAAACAAAACAATTGTTCGAGTTGCATGTGTTACTTCTACTGAAGAAGAGAGTCGCTTTCCCCGCCCCGCTATTCTTATTTCGAGCAAATATGTTGCATGTGTTAAGCATGATAGTTGAGACTTCTCTATTCTCTGAAATTGAACTCCACTCAAGAGCATTCGTCTCTTAGGCTACCGTTGACCTGCGAGGCTGGGACCGCTGTCCACTGCGAAGCACGGCTCCGCTTTCTAACACTTGAATTCAATATCCGAGTCAAAGATTCCTCATTTCATCTCTTCTTTATACCATACCAGTCGAAAAGGGGAAGCCAGTCAGATTCAACCAGTCTGATGAATCTATGAAACTATCCGATGACGGAGGGAACCCCTCGGAGTTCTGACTTCTGGCGTGATTTTAAGTACTAATTTAATCCCTTTTGAGTCAAAAAACCTCGAACGGGGTTGGTCTCAGCCCACTTGAGCACTCTTTCCCTTAACAGAACAGTTGGTGTGCTTTCTTTCTTGTCAGCCGTTGGGTACCCCTCCTCTTCTCTTGTCCTTTGATGAAGAGGAACGGATCTGATGACAATGCGGATAGGAACGGAAAGACTGAAATTACACCACATAGTCATTTATTTTAGGCTTTTTAAGCAATTTCTATCAATTTATTTTCGACTTCCTTGATCGAAAGATGTAAAGAGGTTTTCCAGGTTCGACTACTGTCAGGCTATATTTCACGTTTAATTCTTTTATCTTTGATCGAAAACCCTCAAGATTTCTATAATATTATCTAAATCAGAATATAAGATTTTTCGAGGTGTGTCTCACACCTCCTTGGTCGTCTTGAATGTAGAGATAATAATGTTGAGTTCTATGGAATTAATTAGTCAGGTAGAGCACAATTCAGATTCGACCAGGTCATGTCTTGTATGATACATTACTTGATGTGGGTTAAGAGAAGTTGCCCATATAGATAACCCAGCTTTCCCTACAAACTGAGTTCATTGCAAATAATTATAGTCATTTAACTTATAAGTCTTAATTTGCAAGGATAAAACATTGCTTTCAGAAAAAGAAGAGACGGTGATAGAAGTTTTTTAGTCATAGATTGAGTGGAAGAATCAATATATTGTTCTTAGAGGAGAAGAATCTTATGTGTTTGTTTATAGAGAGAAACTTAATTATACAAGAAAATTTTCTCAATTTTTATACAATGAAAATTAATAAATAAGGAAAAAATAAATGATAAAAAATTCTATCAAAAATAAATTATTCTCCTATCAATTTAATTGATTATATTTTTTCACCAATTATTTGAGTGACAAAGATTTATTATAATATTATAATTTTTAATGGTTATAATTTTTAATTATTATAATATAATATTAATAAGTAGTTACAATCTCATCACTGTTATAACAGTCTGAAAATAAAATAAGGGGGAAATGAGATACTATTTTAATAATAAATAAATAAAAATTAATTTTTTTCCAATTGTCTTTGCATCACAATAAATAAAGAAAGTAAATTAAAATACTAATTAAGTCTTGAATTTAAAATATTAGATACATAGGATGATATTATTAAATCGCCTATTTTTTATAAGTAAATAATTTTATTGTCTAAAGAAAAAGATGACGATCCTAAATAATTAATCATATAATTATCGATCATGTCTTATAAATTAAAAATTATAAAATTTTTAAATTCTTTAATATCATGTTGTAGAACTTTCGAATAAATTCCATAATAAATTCTCATTATTATAATTTTTTAAACTTTTCGAATTTCATGGATATTGACGGCCTATATAAGAACCTCCCGGCAGCGCCGGTTTCCCAGTTGCAGTGGAATTCGGGTGTTTGTGGCGAAGTTTCTTCCTCCCGGCAGCGCTGGTCTCATCGCCGGTGCCCTCGATCACCGACAATGTTCAAGATTTGCCGTCTATGCCGCGACGGCTCGCAGATCTCTTCCTCCATCATCTACTCGATCCTCCTCCTCGAAGCTCAAGGAGGTTCGTCTTGCTCGGCGTCTTTATTTCTTTGGTTATGTTAGGTTACATCAGTTGTTGTTCTGCTAGGGTTTACTCGTACCCAATAAGACGGTACTTCCGGCGAGATGAGTTCGATATGGATGTTGGCATCATGGTAGTTCTAAAAAAGAAGAAATTTGGCGATGGGTGGAATTCTTTTGTTCGCACTGCCGCCGAAGTGTGGTTTCTGTTGGTAGGAGAAATTGGATTAGCGGTCAAATTTGTCGTTTTTAGATGGGAAAATCAAGAACAGATTTTGGAGTTCGCATCTTAAGATTAGAGATAACATTAATATTGAACTAACTTTAATGTATCAGCATAAGGAAAGATTTTGATGGAGCTAGCACATTAGGGATTCTTTTACCACTGAAGGTTTTTGTCTTCAACCTCAAACCCTGTAGAGATTCTGTTTGTCCTGGAGATGGCTCTATCCCACTTAACCGGAATTTTGCTCACTTTTCATCTGTTTGAATTCCCCTTTTGATTACAAGTTCCTGTACAAAGGAGAGGAGATGAGACCATTCCTTTGCTGCTTTTTTAGTTTGTTTCATGAAGTCATTTCTTTTTCCTCGCCAGGGCTAGTGGCTTTAAAGAAAAACAACTGTCTAGATGACAAAGATTAAGGATTCCATGAGGTGCAGATAGCGATCATTAAAATGTCTAATTAAACCACTGACCTAAATTTTGGGGTTTCTGATAAATATGATCAAAACCATGACTATAATAATGGAAGAACCTCTTCGCATGGAAATACTTATATGCATTCCAAGTAACTCTAATGCTGTGTTTAATTGGAAGGGTGAAAATAGATGAGAAATGGAAAGTTTAAGTAAAGAGAAAAGGAAATAGAATAAATTGCATTTCATATCCACTATATTTCATTTATCTTGCTTAGTTAAACAGAGTTAGAGGGTGAGAAATATTATAATTTCTTATTTGCGTTTATGGAATGTGTAAATTTTATTTCCATTCAATTTTTCTCAATTTGGGTGGAAATCAAATAGAGGAAACAGATGCAAGTAAATTCCTTCCCCTTCTCTATTTACATTTCTTTTCTCTCTTGTTTCTGTCCAAGTAAACAAAACTATAAATTAAACCATTTACAACCATATATTAGCTATAAACCTGATTTAGTAGCTTTGAAAATGGTTTGTTTTCTCAATTCATGCCTAGAAATAAATCTTTGGACCTGTAAGAGATGGGGTTTTCCTGATTGATGCATAAGATAGAAATGCTCAAGTGGGACTGGAGGCAGGAAGGAAAAAAGGATGCCAATTGCTTAACTTTGGGTTTTTCTATCATCTATCGTTTGTTTCTATGACCACTTGCTGGATCAATTGTTGCATCACAGATCATATTACTGTCTTCTAAATTTCTGAGTGGTCGATAAACTTGAATCATATACTTTCAATGAGTTTTAGATACTTTATGCTGCTAAACTGTTTGCTAGAATCAACATGTCTATATATATTGACCATGCCTAAAAATACCAATATGAATTTTATCCACTAACCCATGGGTGGCTTCCCACTATTTCAGACTCTGGAAATGCTTCAGGAGAGCGAACTTGTTCTGCAACAGAACATATCACTTGAGCTTGATAGAGCAAAACAATTTATCAGGGAAAACAACAGACAAGGTTGGTTATCAATTTCTTGATTATGTTAGAGAATAAAGTATTTCTTTTGCAATTTCATTCTGATACAAAAGTAGTATTGTAATCTTAGCACATCATCATGTCGAAGTGACTTTGCAAAACTCTTGGGATCTCAATGTCTAACTCTATGTTGCAAATACTACACGATCAAGATGATTTTTGGATAGACTACAATCCCTCATTGTGATTGAGCGTGCTTTCTCATGAAAATTAAAAAAAATGTCTGTGAAATTGCATGTGCATGTTTGCTATGTGACATTAATTTGACATTTTGTTAGTTTTTGCTGCTCAGATCTACTTCAGGATCGGTCGTAAATTCCTATTTTAGTAGGTAAAAGAATAATATTTACCTAAGGAATTATTATTATTACAAAATTTACTATTATATTTCTTCAGAACCATCAAACATTCAACTGTTGTGAAACATGATGCTTAACTCTGATTTTCCTTATTTTAGTTCATATTAAATGATTGCATTAGTTGCATTTTGCAATGGGGGAAAAAAATTAAAGAATGATGTAATCTTCTTTTTTCCCCCAAACAGCTGCAATAAATTGCTTGAAGAGGAAAAAGTCTTACGAAAATAGAACGAAGCAGCTTGAGGTTTTTCAATCGCTCATTCGCAATCAGGTAGAGAAATGCATTAGTCTTTTGATTTTCAAGTTCTAGCTGTGAAAATTTCAAGAATTTTCATGATAGTTTTTGTTCTATCTTGTTCTTGTAGGAGCAAAAGCTAGTAAGATTCACTGAGGTAGCAAAGCTCAAGAGACGACAAACACTCATCTGAAGAGCAGCTGTTCATGGAAACTGAGACTGACTTACTGATTCTACTTGTACATGGATGTCATAACTATAACGATTGGTCGATATTTGAGCAAATGCCCTCTACCTTCCACTTGTTGGCTTCACCAACTTGTTCTAAACTAAACACTCTGTAAAGTGTGTTAACGTGTGTGTATAACTTTTAACATTACATGATTCTTAATCTAGTTGATATAGCTATGTTTGTTGTTGAAATAGATCATCATTAGAAAAATCTGAGCACAATCTATATATTTGGTCATAAACGTATCAACTGAAACTTAAGCTTGTTTATAAACTGGCTTATTTGATCTAAACTTAAAGCTCACATAGTTGAGTGTGCCATGTTTTTTAAACGAACTGCATCATCTTTTGTCATCTTAAAATTTCCCCTCCAAAAAAATTGAAATTAGTTTGAAATAAAAAAAATATTAAGTTTAAACTGTCAGAAATTGATTAGATTAAACCTGAACAAATTTTCTGATTTTTAATCATCGAAAACTAAAAAATTAATAATAATTGACACGAGCCATTTTGTAAATGTCCATTAGACACACTTTATCAACTTATCGAACTTGAGATTATTCTTTAATAATATAAAAGAGAGTTGCATTTAAAAAAGAAATATAAAGCCATGCTAAATTTATAGTGCATCAATATCACGAGCATAAATAAGAAAACAAGAAATTAACTACCGAGTCTCGACCATCAAGAAAGAAACATAAAAATGCTACTTTTGATAGATAGAGCAGATCAATCGATCAATCGGTGTCGTCGACGACCTTGGTGCCCAGGCCTTTTAGGCCTTCTGGGGGGATATCGGCTACGGTAACCAAAGAGTAGAGTTCTTCTTTAGCATCTTCCTCTTCGTTCCTTTTGCGCGCGATACGCACACGAATGCGCCTTGGCACACTGCGGACTCCCCTGCTCCATATGTGCTTGTTCAGCTTCACATCCACTCTCACATCTGTCGTCCCCATTGCCTTCTGGGCGAACTTCCTGATCTCCTTGATGGCCTTGGGGGCCTTCTTGAATGTGCTGCTCAAAACAAACTGGAATTAGAAATGTGTCGCGGCAAATTCATTGCGGAATTTAGATTCAACAATAAACAGAAATGTGCAAGGCATAACTACATATGAATCCAAGCAAATGGTTCAGTGAACCATGGATAAAGAAGTACCAACTATGACTGGCAAAGACTCGATTTTTGAAAAAGAAGTTGTTGATCTGAGGATCTAACAAAGTACATACATACTTAAACTGAGAGCTTGATGCGTTACTACTCAAACATCACTGAAACTTGTACTGTTACTCTTGTTAATACTAATTATTCATATAAGTAGACAACTATATATCAGGATTCTTGGATTGGTTTGCAAATTGCAATGAGATGAGCTAAATCTTTTCTGCAGATACCATGAATTACTCTCAAGAACCTAATTCGGTCATTAAGAGTTGAAATCACTTCATGCTTCGGATCTTTCTCAACAGACACAACATTTTACTAGGAGGTTGAAACGAAATTCAAATTAGAGAATCATGGATAACAAGCTAAAGAAGCATCCTTTACAGCTATAGAACTCCAATCGTATCTGAGTGCAAAATTCACAACCTCTGTGAATAGCTCAAACTTCAACCACAAACTCTAAAATGTGAAACAGGGAAAAAAACTGAAAGTAATAACCAATAGCCTCGTATAAATGCATAATTCACAACCTCTCTGATCGTGCAAACTTGAATCAGAAACTACGAAATGCAAAACGGGTAAAAACAGCAAGCGATGACCAATAGCTACTCCAGCATGCATGATCCAAACAACAGAACAAGAAACAATGGCCATAAACTAGGCAATACAAGAAGAACACCTAGAAAAGAAGCGATTTAGAAATTCTACATCATGATCGCTAGACTATCAGAGGCAAACACCATGCAAGACAAAATTATGTCATGCGAGACTTGGAAAAATAAACATTTATTGAGGTGAATACATACCATCCATGAAGGCGCTTGTGGAGGTTAATGGTGTACTCCCTAGTCACCACCTCCTCCTTCCTCCCTTTGCTTCCCTTCTCCACCATCGTCTCTGAGCCGCCGCCGCTCTCCTTTCTCCGAAATCGATTTCAAGCACGGGAACCCTAGAAGGGTTATTATAGACGGAACCAAGGTTTCACAAATGCTCCAGGACTTTGTGTTTATTACAAGACCATCCTCACGAAACAGCATAGGTGGGCTCGGCTCGTTACTCGGCCCAAAATTGAAGCCCAAATAACATTAAACTTTATCTACGGTCCAATGACAATTTACAGCTGGTATATAAAATTTCCCTTTCTACCCTCAATATTTTCCTTCTTTTTCAATTGAAGCCCTACTAAAAATTATTTTATTTAAAATATATATTTCAATACCTTTATCCAATTTTCGATATAATTAATTTTCATATCATTCATATTAAAATTACTTAATATTTTAATATATATATATATATATATACACACGAGCGATAAAGCTGACCCACCACCGCTATAGCCGTCCGCGATGCACCGTCCGACAACCGTCAACCGCCGACCCGGGCGCAAACGCTGCGCGACGGCCACCGGCCCGGGCTCAATCGATGCGCCGCTCGTCGGAGTCGGATTCCGACCCGATTGTGGTCGGAATCCATCCCAATTTGGCTGGAACGCGGTCGGTAGTCATGCGCGTCGGATTCTAGCCAAATTGCAATCGAATTCCAACCAAATCGTGACCGGTGCCGAAAAATGACGTGCGCCACTGTCGGTCGCGTTTGACTTAAATTGCGCTGAATTTCAAAGACAATCCGGTCGGAACTCGACGTCGATCGACGCGCCAATGAGTGACGTGTCGATCACGCCTGGGCCAACGGCTGACAGTGGCCGGACGACACAATGAGGGTGGCGGCAATGGCGGGGGTCGAGGCGGAACACTGTGTACTCCCACATTTGGACGGTCAAATCTTACATGCGATCACGTGATGGACAATAGATCCCATGTTGCTCAAACCAATCATCATAAAGGTTGAATTTGATATATATCTTTGCATAACAGAAATACAATTTAAATATGTTCAAGTTCAACAACCTCCATCTGTCGATCAAGCAAAAAAAAAAAAAGCACAAACAGAACAGATCTTTTTATTTATTATTTCCAATCTATGGAATTAAAAAAAAAATTGCCTCCGAGTTTTAAGCAACTTAAATTCATCGTTTACAATGATAAATCAAGAAACAATACATTGACGACCATGAAGGCCACCCTCTACACTGAAACAAACATCCAAATAGTGATCTCTTTGTTGAACATCAAGCAAAACGATAAACATGGTAGGATCTTACAAATCTAAAAATCACCTAGGCTCTTAAAATCTGCCATCCTCCAACTTTCCTAGGTAGAAGAAAGTGAGTTTACCATAGAACTGCACATTAACTTACCACCCGAAGAATACCGATTGGCGTTAAGGTGCACCAGTTCTGTCAAAATTATATGCTACCACAGTCAACAATATCACAGATCTTTTCCCCTCAGTAATTAGTTCATTTTCATGATAAAACTTAAAGATTGTCAATGAGGCTTGTGTTCGAAAGCCAAACTTTATAGCTCAAAATTGTAAGTTAGTCGGAAAGTTTACGGTTTCAGACGACCTGATAATACTAAGTTGTCAGTTCAGCTTCTGCATTATCTCCTATTCCTTATCTCTAACACAATATGCAAAATACTTTATTCTTAAACTTCATCAGCATGAGGATCCTCTAGGATTCATGAACTGTGCACACCAAAGTTAACAAAAACCGCATATGACAATATGTGGTTGAGTTGCAACATAATGCAAATGCTGTGTTAACCATTTAACAACACTCGTATTAACAGTGATCCAATATATTTTTATCAATACATATAAAATAATTCTATCTGTCACCTAAAGAATCCACATTACCATAGATTCTACATAAGAACCTTAACTATTTGCCTCAATGGAAACTTAGCGAAAAGCTAAGCAAGTCAAACAACATGGTGAATGTTTGTTTGGTTAAATTGAGCAAATGGCTATGCAGGGCATAAGCAATCTATGCTGCTGGCATAAAAAAGTAAAACAATGGTGAACATACAGGATGATAAAAGCAATGTGCAAATTCCTACTGATTTGGATCTGCTTGAGCTCTAACATCAGTATCATTTAAAGAATTTTGTTATGTATTCAATAGGAACATACGCAAGTAGAAGCAAGAACATCGAATCAGTTGATAACTATAGCAATAGGAAGTTAGTTATGTATTCAATAAGATCTTCTGCAAACATATTCTAGTCTTGCAAGATCTTTTTGATAATTACTAACATTGCTAACATCGAATCAATTGCATAGATATCCAAATAAACTAACAAAAGTAGAAGCAAGAACATGGTCGATCAATCGAATCTTCAATGGCACTGGCATCAAGTGCTTCAGTAAGTAAACAATTGTCACAGAGACAAGAACAACAACAGAATGATCGTCCAAATTTACGTCAGGAAGAGGAAAAATCCTAACCTTTTGGCGATCAGCAAGAAATTTTGGAGGCAGCCGCGTCGGCCTCAAGGTACTTGCAGATCCGCTCGACGAACTCCCTCCCCTTGGCGCTGTTCTGCATGAACCTCTCGGCACAACGCTGTTCCACCTTCTCGGCCACGGCCGCAAGCGCCGAGAGCGGCTTGCAGCGGATGCTGGTCTCCTGCTGGAAGGTGGTCCACCCCTCGGGCCGCTCGGGATGCGGCCGGTACGTTGACCGCTCCTCCACCTCGATCAGGCCGCGTAGGCTGGCGTTGCGGATCACGATCTCCATGGATCGATCGCGCGCGTCCACAACGGTGGTCTCGACGCAGTGGCACACCACGGCCTCCTGCCCGAGAATCCGGCGGAGTATGAAGGGAAGCGGCGGCGAGCGCACTGTGATGGAGCGGGTGGCGTGGAGGCGGCCGGAGGCTGGGTCGAGGCGGCGTTGGAGCGTGTGGACGTCGACGACGTGGGAGAGGAAGTTGGGAGTGTCCGGATCCGTGAACTTGCGCCACGCCGCCGTCGTCACACGGTCCCAGGGGTGCCGGTAGATGTGATCGTTCTTGTATGCGCGGACCATCGCGTCGATCGGAGGGCGGCGGCAGAGATTAGGGTTTTCTGGCGACGAAGGCGACAGCGGAAGAAAGAGGGAACTTGTATAGAACAAAACAGACCAGAAGAGTGTCAACGGTGGGTGGGCCGTGACTCGGTGGAATCGGGCATCTTGAGACTGAGTTGGTGCGGGAATGGAGCGAGTCAAAACGTGGTGGCCTGTTTACTACGTGGCCTGTTTACTACGTTGGGTTCGACGTCGAGATAAATATATAAATTATGACGTCATTTTATTTTTATTTTTGGGCAAACTCTTTATTTCGATGTAATTATTGCAAGGACAAGTTTATGCAATTTATCTTGGAAAGGATCCGCTTTAGTTTTGAGGGGTCCAGTCTCCAACTAATTTGTGACGTGGATTTATTTAATTGCGAAGCATTTAATACAAAGGGGAAAAAAACCTGCTGCTCTAAATAGTCTCCTTTCCACCCGAAAGATGACACCTTTTTTGCCCAAGAATTATCACTCTTCCTCCTTCCGATCGGCGACAGGCTTCTCCACTTCGATTGGAGCGCGACCTCTCGACGATCTCGATTCCGTGGAGAGCAACATGAGGTGCGAAACGGATGTTTTGACTTGCTTATCGTGTTCTGGGAGGCGTTTTTTTTTTTTCTTTTCCTTCGATTTATTTTCCGAGTGTGATTTGGTTGAGAGTGAGTAGATGCGCGCGAAGTTTGATCTTTTAACTCAAAACCTATTGAAGCTCTTCATCTCCTTTCGATTTGTTCTTTTCTTCGTTGTCTGCTCGTGATATTTGCTTCTTTTTTTTCTTTAGAGTTAATACCCATATTTTTTTTTGTTGTGCCGTGGAATGTTTAGATCTTGCCCGAAATAAGACCTCTGTGAAGTTGAACTCGGGAATGATCCTTTTGTTTTCGCAAAGTTACTTTTTGTTGGGTGAATTTGCTCTTCTGGATTTGATAGGTAGATTGAAATCTGAATCAGAGATGAATTTTCTATTTGGATTAACAAACACTGAAAGTGTTAGCCAACCGTTCCTTTCGACAATTAACCCTAACCCTAGTTTCAAATTCCCATCTCAAAGTAGGAGGAAATTAGATATCAATGTCCAGATCTGTCACGTTTGCTGTCTAACTACTAAATGCATCATGTTTGTATTTTTTTTGTCATCCACCTGCCTCTTTCTCCCTCTCTCTGTGTTAGTTGACTTTAAATGTGATGCCAGACCCCTCCACCTTCCAATGGATTAATCAAATTCTATTCTTTCTCTTCTTTACCAGCACCATCAACAGAACCTCATGGCTCCCACCCAGTTGGTTTGCTGTGATGTAGATAGAACCATCATCCACAAAATGGACTTGGTTTTTATATCCCCTTCTAAGATATCCAAAATCGCAGCAATGTGGTTTGTAATTGGCATAGGTGTTCATATCTTGTAGCTTAGTCGATCTCTAGTTCAGGAGGAGATAAAACAGGAAATGTTGAGGTATGTATTTACATATCTCTATTGTTTTAGTTTCTCTCTCACGATCTCTGTGGCCTATGCTAATCTAGCACATATGAAGTGTAGATCTTTGTAAATTTCTAAATATTGGGATTTTCAAAAGTTTGTTTATTGACATCCAAGTCTTTTTTGAGCAATGTTTAGTTCCATGACATGGGTGAAGATCTTGGTGGAAAGGAAGATTTTTTACTTGGTTTTCCTAATGTAATTTTTGCCCCCTTCTCTCATGTGACTGGTTATGTGATGTTTAGTGTAAAAGAGATATCTTTTCCTTGAAATTTTTCTTTGGAGTCTGGACTCTTTTGGCTTTGTTAGTGGCGAATCATCTGCAAAACTACTGACTCTTTTGTTAACCAACCCGTATTATAAACAGACTTAATACCGTTAGAAATTAGCATGTTAATGTTGTTAATAAAATTTACTTCGTACCAGACACCTACCTCTTTGAAGGAATTGATTCTTCATATTCATCTCACTTTGTATTTTTTACTACACGCTTCTGTTTCTTCTTTGCAAACTTCTTGAACAATGAGTTATGGAGGGATATCCTCATTCAACAGGATTATTTTGCATTAATGAATGCACACTTTGCATAAACACCTTAAATATCATCAACAAATATTTCCTCCTGAAAAACAGTTCTCTCTAAGTGAGACGTTAAGATCTGGCATAGATACTTAATCCAGGAACCACGTTAAGATTTCCTTTGCTATTAATTTAAGTTGATAGAACTTCTATTTTTGACAGCCTTTATTATGGTACTAAGATGGTATTATATTCTTCTTGATTGCAAACTATCTCTGAATTCAGTTTGTTTGTTCCTTAAAGTATTTATGTAGTACTTTTTTTTATCTTTATTACTTGGCCTTGCTTCTGCTTATGGACTTTAGATCTTTACTCAAATGGCATATGGTGGATAAACGTTTTGGCATATTTTTGCAGATCATGTGCTTATGATGGAAGTCCTGAGAGAAAATGACCACCAGTTGATTGTGTTCAAGTTAGAAAATAAGGCTACATGTGAAGAAAAAATGATCATGCATCATTTTTCCAGAAAAAGAGAGTGGATATGTAGATCCTTCGGTGGATATGTTCATGGATGACGAAGCTTCAACTAGAAGTAACCAGATTAAACCTGAAACTTCTGAAGCTATGCTTAAGAGTCCTCCAGATAGGTCTGGTTTAATTGAAGAAGATACTAAAATATACTTGGATAAAGCTGTTGCATATCTTGAACAACCAGATACAAAAGTTCTTTCCAATGCTGAAGTATGCCCAGTTGTGAGAAACAGTCGCTTAGATGAAGGCTTAGTCTCTCATAATACTGTTTGTTTGAGCAAAATGAGGTCAAAGATATCTCTGCAATAAATAAGAATAGTGATCTAAATGGACAAGTCATAGTCGGTCCTCTGAACTCCATACAAGATTTGAAGCAACAAACAACAATCAAAAAGTCTACTGAGGATCAAAACTCTCCTAAATTAATCGTACTTGATGTAAAAACAAGCACACTAGGCCAGGTTAAAAATCACAAATTTTCTCCAAATATTACTTTAGAAGAGTTGCTCTTGCAAGAAGGTTCTGACAAAGATCACTGTCAAGTGGATCTAATCTCTTTGGACTTCAGCTGCAATCACAAACAAAGTATTGATCATGAGAAAATCGAGAAGGATTGTATTTAACAAAATCTTATTTTATTTCTATTTTTAAACTTACAAAGAGGAGCTCAGAGCAAGTAGATTCAATAATGTTTTGTTTTAGTATTACTAAGTTATACTACCTTCCCAAAGTAGAGACTAGAGAATAGGGATATTGATTCTATTTCTCTTTATTGACTATTTTCCTTTTTTTTTTTGATATTATGGCCATAAACAAATTTGTTAGTTATTTATGTTTCTTCTCTACGACAGAGGTAGTATGGTGTTGAAGAAACTTTAAAGTGTAACCTATCAGTTATTCTGTTATTCGTATATGATACTTGAAGGATATTAGCTTTTAGTGCTTTTGTATGACAGTTAGATTCTAGATATTAGAGAAGACAGACAAGCAATCTAAACTCTTTAAGATATTGAGAATTGCTATTAGTCAGTCTGTTTTCCACCTTATTAACTATCATTTCCTTTTCTAGTTGGTTGGTTCATTGGCTTCCACATGTGATCTTTAACTTTCATATGAGATAGTATCAATAAATATGCAGAACATGATCGAGACTTATACATTGGTGTATGACAGAGTAAAACTGAAGAGGCATGCTCCATGACAACAACTTCATCCATTGTTGACCTCGAGCCCGACGAGAACAATGGAGTCGACAAGTATCCTTCTGTTGATACATCAGAGTTCTTGAGAGAGGGATGTTCTACATCCCCCAAAATGACTTTTGAATCCACTAGTTCTGACCACAGTGGAACTGAGAGCAATCCTTATGCTGGCGTGGAGCTTATTGTGTCTGAAACAGAAGCAGCAGCTGTCATGGATAAAGGGGAAATTAGAGATGGTCAAGAGCCATTGCAGGTTCCGAACCTTACCTTTGATTCCACAAGTACCAATCACAGTGAAACTGAGGGAAATCTTCCTGATGTTCTGGTGGAGCATTCTGTGTCTGAAGCAGAAGCAATGGCTGTCAGGGTGGAGCAAAGAGACAACACAGACTTTCAAGAATCCTTGAAGGTTCTAAGTCCTACTTGTGATTCCACACTTGATGACCACAGTGAAACTGAGGCTAATGTTCCCGTTGACGAGGTGGAGTTGATTGTGCCAGAAGTAGAACCAATAGCTGCCATCAAGGAGATAAAAGCAAACACAGTTCGTCAAGAATCCTTACATGTTCAAAAGTTTTCTGTCCCTCAATTGGCCGTTCTTGATGCTACAGCCGATCCGCCACAAAGTTCCTTCTCTCACAGTAATGGTAGACTTGCTGGTCCAAGAACATCTTCAGAGCATATTCCATACTCTGGTAGCATTTCTATGCGTTCTGAAAGCAGCACGACGAGTACTCGTTCCTTTGCCTTCCCAGTGTAAGAAACACTTCCATCCTTATCAAGTTAAACCTTTTTTTTGTATGTTCCATAAGATCATTATTCAGTAATTGCAGAAAGTTCATGACTTGCAATAGGTAATATTCAACCATTAGCACCTGCATTGTATGATACCATGATCATCTAAGGATCAATGAATTACATTTGACAGCTAAAGTTACAGCTTATTAATCGATATTAATTTCTGTCAACTGAGCTGATACACATAGTAGATGCCTGAGTGTAGAACATTTGCGGCTCTTTCGAGATTACGGCTGTTCTAATGCATAGAAGTCTAGGAGAAAACTCTTTCAAGTGCCTGATAGAGTTATTTCTATGCAATATCCAGTCATTGGCACCTGCATCATACGACCCACACTTGATGAACTAAGGATTAACCAAAATTGCATTTTGAAGCTAAACTTAGAGTCCACCAAGTGAGTTGACATTCTAATAATCACTTGGAGCGACGTCGATTGATCATTGTCTATTTCTGTGAACTAATACATAAGAATAGAAGCCTGAACTTTTGAAATACACCAAGGAAAATTTGACTGCCTTTGCAGATCATGGTTGCTCTTGCACAGATGACTAAGAGAAAACTCTTGCCAGGTGCCTGATCAATTAGCAAAGCCTAGTAACGATATCCGGCATGAGCTAAAAACCATAGTTGAGCAGGAATCACAGACTGCAAGAATCTCAATGCTTCAACCATTAACATAAATTTTAGCTTCTCAAGAATTGAAACATTATATATATGTATATATGTTTATGTTAAATTTTTTTCTCTCATGAGTATCTACTTGTATGAATGCAGACTACAAAGAGAATGGAACACCAGCCCAGTGAAAATGGCTAAAGCTAGGAAGCATCGATGGAGATTCGGACTCAATTGCTGTAAAATCTAAACATAAATTTGTCATCAGACTTTCATTTTTTTATTTTTTATTTTTATTTTTGATTATTAGTGGTCTCCATGTGGGTTATACGAATGTTGAATAAATTTAATATTCGATTTGGTAAGAATTTATTTATGTTCATACATACAAAATCAAGTATATAAATAAATGTGAATAATTTATTAAATTAAATAAATAATTATTTTAATAATTTAATTTATTTTTAATTTAGTTTGATTTTATTATCTTATTAAATAAATTTAAACACTATAAAATTTAATTGAAGACTCGTTTAACTTTATCAGTGAGCACTAATCTAAAGTGATTTTGTTAGCTCCTCTGTTATGAATTAAAAATAAGAGATAATTCTCATTCTCTTATTTTCTTTGACAAACAAACAAAGAAAAAAATTGGAAATAAAAAATCTATTTTATATTATTTTATTGTGATAAAAATTCAATTTGCCGCTTAAAATAATATAAAATAATAAAGCGGCAAATTGAATTTTTGTTACCAAATGAAGAAGCCGAAAACCCCTGATGTATCATAACAGAAGGAAGAAGAAGTGTCCATAAATGTTTGTTTGGGAGGGAAGAAATCTGAGAAGTTCATGTATGTGATCCTTTGGTTTGAAGTGGAAACAACAATTCTGATGCTTTGTAGGACATATTTTGTGCAAGTCTGATCTGAGTGCTTCATGTGTTTGTTTGTTTCTTTCTTTATTTCTTTCTTTCTTTTGTTAGATTTTGAATGTCATTTGTAGTTCTCGTGTGGTAATATTTATGGTGAGTGAATTTAAAGATATAAAATTATATGATATAGAAAATTAGTAAATTAGTTTAATTTTCTTAGGTAACTATTAGTAAAATCACAACATTCTATTTTAATTTTTTATCAAAAAAGAATATCTCATAATAATTATGATTTTATAATTATTATTATAATAATTATAATTTTTAATTATTATATTAATGAATTCAATCGTATTATAATAATTATAAAATCATCGTTATAATGTATTATAATAATTATAAAATTATCATTATCACAATCATCGTTATTACAATGTGAAGATTTTAATTAATTAAATAATTTTTTAAAATTCATCAGGTTGTTCTCACACCTATAAATAGGTCATATAATTTAGGTTACTTACACCTCCGCCCACTTAGGGTTGGATCGGTACGGTATACCGAATTTTGCATACGATACCGTATACCGTATCAAAAATTTCGGCATAAAAAAATCTATACCGTTACCATACCGAAAATTCAGTATACCGAATATACCGAATTTGCGGTATATTACACCGAAAATACTGAAAATTTTAGTATACTGATAATTTCGGTACGGTATTATACCGAAAATGTTGGTATACCGAAATATCAAAAAATAATAATTTCATACCGATACCGATACCGAAAAATTCGGTACGGTATTATACCGTACCGAAATTTTCGATATACCAAAATTTTCGATATGGACGGTAAATATCGGTATGGTATGTGCGGTATACCAAAAATTCGGTATTTTTTCCCACCCCTACGCCCACTTCGTTTCTTTTCGTCGTCCACATCATGCCACTTGAAATGAAATTGATTATCGTCGTCGGGTACCTAATAGGGGCTGTTCCTTGCTTCTACTTCCTGTTCGTAGACACGCATCTAAAGAACGAAATGGTTAAAGCATGCGAGGAGGATCCGAGAAGATGCAGCCCTCCTGAATACATCTGCTGTATGAAAAGGTTAGTTCAAAGCCAAAGCACTGCCCCCAATGCCACCGGAGTCATCATTTATCTAGTGGTGTTCTTCTGCGCTGAATTAGTGTTCCAAATAATACGTAACAATTAGCACACCACTACACGGAGACTGAGACTGCACGGAGACGGAGAATGCACGGAGTTCTTTCCTAATTTCCTTTTGCACAAATAATTGTCAAGTACTGAAGCACTAGGTTACTTTTTGCAAATGTTATTTGCTAGGGTTGGGTCGGTACGGTATACCGATTTTGCATACGATACCGTATACCGTATCGAAAATTTCGGCATAAAAAAATCTATACCGTTACCATACCGAAAATTCGGTATACCAGAATTTCGGTATACCAAAAATTCGATATACCGAATATACCGAATTTGCGGTATATTACACCGAAAATACTGAAAATTTTAGTATACTGATAATTTCGGTACGGTATTATACCGAAAATGTTGGTATACCGAAATATCAAAAAATAATAATTTCATACCGATACCGATACCGAAAAATTCGGTACGGTATTATACCGTACCGAAATTTTCGATATACCAAAATTTTCGATATGGACGGTAAATATCGGTATGGTATCTGCGGTATACCGAAAATTCGGTATTTTTTCCCACCCCTACGCCCACTTCGTTTCCTTTCGTCGTCCACATCATGCCACTTGAAATGAAATTGATTATCGTCGTCGGGTACCTAATAGGGGTTGTTCCTTGCTTCTACTTCCTGTTCGCAGACATGCATCTGAAGAACGAAATGGTTAAAGCATGCGAGGAGGATCCGAGAAGATGCAGCCCTCCTGAATACATCTGCTGTATGAAAAGGTTAGTTCAAAGCCAAAGCACTGCCCTCAACAATGCCACCGGAGTCATCATTTATCTAGTGGTGTTCTTCTGCGCTGAATTAGTGTTCCAAATAATACGTAACAATTAGCACACCACTACACGGAGACTGAGACTGCACGGAGACGGAGAATGCACGGAGTTCTTTCCTAATTTCCTTTTGCACAAATAATTGTCAAGTACTGAAGCACTAGGTTTCTTTTTGCAAATGTTATTTGCTAGGGTTGGGTCGGTACGGTATACCGAATTTTGCATACGATACCGTATACCGTATCGAAAATTTCGGCATAAAAAAATCTATACCGTTACCATACCGAAAATTTAGGTATACCGGAATTTCGGTATACCGAAAATTCGATATACCGAATATATCGAATTTGCGGTATATTACACCGAAAATATTGAAAATTTTAGTATACTGATAATTTCGGTACGGTATTATACCGAAAATGTTGGTATACCGAAATATCAAAAAATAATAATTTCATACCGATACCGATACCGAAAAATTCGGTACGGTATTATACCGTACCGAAATTTTCGATATACCAAAATTTTCGATATGGACGGTAAATATCGGTATGGTATCTGCGGTATACCGAAAATTCGGTATTTTTTCCCACCCCTACGCCCACTTCGTTTCTTTTCGTCGTCCACATCATGCCACTTGAAATGAAATTGATTATCGTCGTCGGGTACCTAATAGGGGCTGTTCCTTGCTTCTACTTCCTGTTCGCAGACACGCATCTGAAGAACGAAATGGTTAAAGCATGCGAGGAGGATCCGAGAAGATGCAGCCCTCCTGAATACATCTGCTGTATGAAAAGGTTAGTTCAAAGCCAAAGCACTGCCCTCAACAATGCCACCGGAGTCATCATTTATCTAGTGGTGTTCTTCTGCGCTGAATTAGTGTTCCAAATAATACGTAACAATTAGCACACCACTACACGGAGACTGAGACTGCACGGAGACGGAGAATGCACGGAGTTCTTTCCTAATTTCCTTTTGCACAAATAATTGTCAAGTACTGAAGCACTAGGTTTCTTTTTGCAAATGTTATTTGCTAGGGTTGGGTCGGTACGGTATACCGAATTTTGCATACGATACCGTATACCGTATCAAAAATTTCGGCATAAAAAAATCTATACCGTTACCATACCGAAAATTCGGTATACCGGAATTTCGGTATACCGAAAATTCGATATACCGAATATACCGAATTTGCGGTATATTACACCGAAAATACTGAAAATTTTAGTATACTGATAATTTCGGTACGGTATTATACCGAAAATGTTGGTATACCGAAATATCAAAAAATAATAATTTCATACCGATACCGATACCGAAAAATTCGGTACGGTATTATACCGTACCGAAATTTTCGATATACCAAAATTTTCGATATGGACGGTAAATATCGGTATGGTATCTGCGGTATACCGAAAATTCGGTATTTTTTCCCACCCCTACGCCCACTTCGTTTCTTTTCGTCGTCCACATCATGCCACTTGAAATGAAATTGATTATCGTCGTCGGGTACCTAATAGGGGCTGTTCCTTGCTTCTACTTCCTGTTCGCAGACACGCATCTGAAGAACGAAATGGTTAAAGCATGCGAGGAGGATCCGAGAAGATGCAGCCCTCCTGAATACATCTGCTGTATGAAAAGGTTAGTTCAAAGCCAAAGCACTGCCCTCAACAATGCCACCGGAGTCATCATTTATCTAGTGGTGTTCTTCTGCGCTGAATTAGTGTTCCAAATAATACGTAACAATTAGCACACCACTACACGGAGACTGAGACTGCACGGAGACGGAGAATGCACGGAGTTCTTTCCTAATTTCCTTTTGCACAAATAATTGTCAAGTACTGAAGCACTAGGTTTCTTTTTGCAAATGTTATTTGCTAGGGTTGGGTCGGTACGGTATACCGAATTTTGCATACGATACCGTATACCGTATCGAAAATTTCGGCATAAAAAAATCTATACCGTTACCATACCGAAAATTCGGTATACCGGAATTTCGGTATACCGAAAATTCGATATACCGAATATACCGAATTTGCGGTATATTACACCGAAAATACTGAAAATTTTAGTATACTGATAATTTCGGTACGGTATTATACCGAAAATGTTGGTATACCGAAATATCAAAAAATAATAATTTCATACCGATACCGATACCGAAAAATTCGGTACGGTATTATACCGTACCGAAATTTTCGATATACCAAAATTTTCGATATGGACGGTAAATATCGGTATGGTATCTGCGGTATACCGAAAATTCGGTATTTTTTCCCACCCCTACGCCCACTTCGTTTCTTTTCGTCGTCCACATCATGCCACTTGAAATGAAATTGATTATCGTCGTCGGGTACCTAATAGGGGCTGTTCCTTGCTTCTACTTCCTGTTCGCAGACACGCATCTGAAGAACGAAATGGTTAAAGCATGCGAGGAGGATCCGAGAAGATGCAGCCCTCCTGAATACATCTGCTGTATGAAAAGGTTAGTTCAAAGCCAAAGCACTGCCCTCAACAATGCCACCGGAGTCATCATTTATCTAGTGGTGTTCTTCTGCGCTGAATTAGTGTTCCAAATAATACGTAACAATTAGCACACCACTACACGGAGACTGAGACTGCACGGAGACGGAGAATGCACGGAGTTCTTTCCTAATTTCCTTTTGCACAAATAATTGTCAAGTACTGAAGCACTAGGTTTCTTTTTGCAAATGTTATTTGCTAGGGTTGGGTCGGTACGGTATACCGAATTTTGCATACGATACCGTATACCGTATCGAAAATTTCGGCATAAAAAAATCTATACCGTTACCATACCGAAAATTCGGTATACCGGAATTTCGGTATACCGAAAATTCGATATACCGAATATACCGAATTTGCGGTATATTACACCGAAAATACTGAAAATTTTAGTATACTGATAATTTCGGTACGGTATTATACCGAAAATGTTGGTATACCGAAATATCAAAAAATAATAATTTCATACCGATACCGATACCAAAAAATTCGGTACGGTATTATACCGTACCGAAATTTTCGATATACCAAAATTTTCGATATGGACGGTAAATATCGGTATGGTATATGCGGTATACTGAAAATTCGATATTTTTTCCCACCCCTACGCCCACTTCGTTTCTTTTCGTCGTCCACATCATGCCACTTGAAATGAAATTGATTATCGTCGTCGGGTACCTAATAGGGGTTGTTCCTTGCTTCTACTTCCTGTTCGCAGACACGCATCTGAAGAACGAAATGGTTAAAGCATGCGAGGAGGATCCGAGAAGATGCAACCCTCCTGAATACATCTGCTGTATGAAAAGGTTAGTTCAAAGCCAAAGCACTGCCCTCAACAATGCCACCGGAGTCATCATTTATCTAGTGGTGTTCTTCTGCGCTGAATTAGTGTTCCAAATAATACGTAACAATTAGCACACCACTACACGGAGACTGAGACTGCACGGAGACGGAGAATGCACGGAGTTCTTTCCTAATTTCCTTTTGCACAAATAATTGTCAAGTACTGAAGCACTAGGTTTCTTTTTGCAAATGTTATTTGCTAGGGTTGGGTCGGTACGGTATACCGAATTTTGCATACGATACCGTATACCGTATCAAAAATTTCGACATAAAAAAATCTATACCGTTACCATATCGAAAATTCGGTATACCGGAATTTCGGTATACCAAAAATTCGATATACCGAATATACCGAATTTGCGGTATATTACACCGAAAATACTGAAAATTTTAGTATACTGATAATTTCGGTACGGTATTATACCGAGAATGTTGGTATACCGAAATATCAAAAAATAATAATTTCATACCGATACCGATACCGAAAAATTCGGTACGGTATTATACCGTACCGAAATTTTCGATATACCAAAATTTTCGATATGGACGGTAAATATCGGTATGGTATCTGCGGTATACCAAAAATTCGATATTTTTTCCCACCCCTACGCCCACTTCGTTTCTTTTCGTCGTCCACATCATGCCACTTGAAATGAAATTGATTATCGTCGTCGGGTACCTAATAGGGGTTGTTCCTTGCTTCTACTTCCTGTTCGCAGACACGCATCTGAAGAACGAAATGGTTAAAGCATGCGAGGAGGATCCGAGAAGATGCAGCCCTCCTGAATACATCTGCTGTATGAAAAGGTTAGTTCAAAGCCAAAGCACTGCCCTCAACAATGCCACCGGAGTCATCATTTATCTAGTGGTGTTCTTCTGCGCTGAATTAGTGTTCAAAATAATACGTAACAATTAGCACCGACCTCAATCAGTCTCATGAAATCAATCCTTGGGGTGATCGATCCGGTCCCACGGAAGTTTCCCACCGACCATCGTCAGTCTCTTGAAATCAATTCTTGGGGTGATCGGTCCGCGATCCGGTCCCACGGAAGTTTCCCACCGACCATCGTCAGTCTCATGAAATCAATCCTTGGGGTGATCAGTCCGGTCTCACGGAAGTTTCCCACCGACCACCAGGGTAAATCGGGAAGCGCATACGGCGGCCAATCCAGATGTCCAGCATCATTTGATTGCGTTCCCCATTTGGAAGAAAATTCTTGCAAATACGCCGTAACTGGAGATCGAACCGTGGGTCTCTAGATCACAATCCGAATGTCCTACCGTTGCACCATTACCCCGGGGACAACATAAATGCCAACTGAGCTTCCCAAAAGTCGAGTCTTGATGTTAGAAAATTAAGAAGTTATTCGTAATAAATAACTTACTTTCAAAATTTGTCAAAATAATTAATAGAATAAAAATTAAAATAACTTATTTTATTTTTAAATTATTATACTGTACTATCGTTTAATTTCTAAATCGATTAAATATATTATAATAATTATGAAATCGTAACTATTAATTATAATGTCATAATTATTATAATTGAAAGATCACTGAAATACTCGTTAATAGCACCCTTAGCTTTTAATGAACAATGTGAATAATATCCCTTCACATGAACGTGTTCAGCCTCCATATGCATTTTTTTGTTTTTTTACATTAAGGTGTTATTAACGAATGAGCATTGCAGAGGCTCTAATATATACGATATTATAACTATGCAATTACAATTTTATAATTATTATAATATATATGTTCAAAAATATTTATATCGTAAAATTTTATAATTATTATAACATTGATTCAACTTTTCCATTTTAAGAGTTATGAATTATGATTATTTTAATTCTTATAGCAATTATGAAATCATAGCTAGTAAAATACCAATTCAATTTACTCATTTAATATTTACATTATAATAACTATAAAATTATAGTTCTATTATAATGTGAATTTTTTGAGATATGTTAAATATATATTATAATAGTTATGAAATCATAACTATTAAAATATAAATATTTTTAATACAAATTTATTTAATATTTACGTTATAATAATTAAGAAAGTGTAATTGTTATGACATGTATAGTAATTATAATGTCATAATTATTATAATTGTTCAATCAATTTAAAATAAATATAATAATAATAACATTAAAGATCATGAAATACTCGTTAATAACACCCTTAGCTTTTAATGAACAATGTGAATAATATCCCTTCACATGAACGTGTTCAGCCTCCATATGCATTTTTTTGTTTTTTTTTTACATTAAGGTGTTATTAACGAATGAGCATTGCAGAGGCTCTAATATATACGATATTATAACTATGCAATTACAATTTTATAATTATTATAATATATATGTTCAAAAATATTTATATCGTAAAATTTTATAATTATTATAACATTGATTCAACTTTTCCATTTTAAGAGTTATGAATTATGATTATTTTAATTCTTATAGCAATTATGAAATCATAGCTAGTAAAATACCAATTCAATTTACTCATTTAATATTTACATTATAATAACTATAAAATTATAGTTCTATTATAATGTGAATTTTTTGAGATATGTTAAATATATATTATAATAGTTATGAAATCATAACTATTAAAATATAAATATTTTTAATACAAATTTATTTAATATTTACGTTATAATAATTAAGAAAGTGTAATTGTTATGACATGTATAGTAATTATAATGTCATAATTATTATAATTGTTCAATCAATTTAAAATAAATATAATAATAATAACATTAAAGATCATGAAATACTCGTTAATAACACCCTTAGCTTTTAATGAACAATGTGAATAATATCCCTTCACATGAACGTGTTCAGCCTCCATATGCATTTTTTTGTTTTTTTTTTTACATTAAGGTGTTATTAACGAATGAGCATTGCAGAGGCTCTAATATATACGATATTATAACTATGCAATTACAATTTTATAATTATTATAATATATATGTTCAAAAATATTTATATCGTAAAATTTTATAATTATTATAACATTGATTCAACTTTTCCATTTTAAGAGTTATGAATTATGATTATTTTAATTCTTATAGCAATTATGAAATCATAGCTAGTAAAATACCAATTCAATTTACTCATTTAATATTTACATTATAATAACTATAAAATTATAGTTCTATTATAATGTGAATTTTTTGAGATATGTTAAATATATATTATAATAGTTATGAAATCATAACTATTAAAATATAAATATTTTTAATACAAATTTATTTAATATTTACGTTATAATAATTAAGAAAGTGTAATTGTTATGACATGTATAGTAATTATAATGTCATAATTATTATAATTGTTCAATCAATTTAAAATAAATATAATAATAATAACATTAAAGATCATGAAATACTCGTTAATAACACCCTTAGCTTTTAATGAACAATGTGAATAATATCCCTTCACATGAACGTGTTCAGCCTCCATATGCATTTTTTTGTTTTTTTTTTACATTAAGGTGTTATTAACGAATGAGCATTGCAGAGGCTCTAATATATACGATATTATAACTATGCAATTACAATTTTATAATTATTATAATATATATGTTCAAAAATATTTATATCGTAAAATTTTATAATTATTATAACATTGATTCAACTTTTCCATTTTAAGAGTTATGAATTATGATTATTTTAATTCTTATAGCAATTATGAAATCATAGCTAGTAAAATACCAATTCAATTTACTCATTTAATATTTACATTATAATAACTATAAAATTATAGTTCTATTATAATGTGAATTTTTTGAGATATGTTAAATATATATTATAATAGTTATGAAATCATAACTATTAAAATATAAATATTTTTAATACAAATTTATTTAATATTTATGTTAGAAAGTGTAATTGTTATGACATGTATAGTAATTATAATGTCATAATTATTATAATTGTTCAATCAATTTAAAATAAATATAATAATAATAACATTAAACATCATGAAATACTCGTTAATAACACCCTTAGCTTTTAATGAACAATGTGAATAATATCCCTTCACATGAACGTGTTCAGCCTCCATATGCATTTTTTTATTTTTTTTTACATTAAGGTGTTATTAACGAATGAGCATTGCAGAGGCTCTAATATATACGATATTATAACTATGCAATTACAATTTTATAATTATTATAATATATATGTTCAAAAATATTTATATCGTAAAATTTTATAATTATTATAACATTGATTCAACTTTTCCATTTTAAGAGTTATGAATTATGATTATTTTAATTCTTATAGCAATTATGAAATCATAGCTAGTAAAATACCAATTCAATTTACTCATTTAATATTTACATTATAATAACTATAAAATTATAGTTCTATAATAATACAAATTTATTTAATATTTACGTTATAATAATTAAGAAAGTGTAATTGTTATGACATGTATAGTAATTATAATGTCATAATTATTATAATTGTTCAATCAATTTAAAATAAATATAATAATAATAACATTAAAGATCATGAAATACTCGTTAATAACACCCTTAGCTTTTAATGAACAATGTGAATAATATCCCTTCACATGAACGTGTTCAGCCTCCATATGCATTTTTTTGTTTTTTTTTTACATTAAGGTGTTATTAACGAATGAGCATTGCAGAGGCTCTAATATATACGATATTATAACTATGCAATTACAATTTTATAATTATTATAATATATATGTTCAAAAATATTTATATCGTAAAATTTTATAATTATTATAACATTGATTCAACTTTTCCATTTTAAGAGTTATGAATTATGATTATTTTAATTCTTATAGCAATTATGAAATCATAGCTAGTAAAATACCAATTCAATTTACTCATTTAATATTTACATTATAATAACTATAAAATTATAGTTCTATTATAATGTGAATTTTTTGAGATATGTTAAATATATATTATAATAGTTATGAAATCATAACTATTAAAATATAAATATTTTTAATACAAATTTATTTAATATTTACGTTATAATAATTAAGAAAGTGTAATTGTTATGACATGTATAGTAATTATAATGTCATAATTATTATAATTGTTCAATCAATTTAAAATAAATATAATAATAATAACATTAAAGATCATGAAATACTCGTTAATAACACCCTTAGCTTTTAATGAACAATGTGAATAATATCCCTTCACATGAACGTGTTCAGCCTCCATATGCATTTTTTTGTTTTTTTTTTTACATTAAGGTGTTATTAACGAATGAGCATTGCAGAGGCTCTAATATATACGATATTATAACTATGCAATTACAATTTTATAATTATTATAATATATATGTTCAAAAATATTTATATCGTAAAATTTTATAATTATTATAACATTGATTCAACTTTTCCATTTTAAGAGTTATGAATTATGATTATTTTAATTCTTATAGCAATTATGAAATCATAGCTAGTAAAATACCAATTCAATTTACTCATTTAATATTTACATTATAATAACTATAAAATTATAGTTCTATTATAATGTGAATTTTTTGAGATATGTTAAATATATATTATAATAGTTATGAAATCATAACTATTAAAATATAAATATTTTTAATACAAATTTATTTAATATTTACGTTATAATAATTAAGAAAGTGTAATTGTTATGACATGTATAGTAATTATAATGTCATAATTATTATAATTGTTCAATCAATTTAAAATAAATATAATAATAATAACATTAAAGATCATGAAATACTCGTTAATAACACCCTTAGCTTTTAATGAACAATGTGAATAATATCCCTTCACATGAACGTGTTCAGCCTCCATATGCATTTTTTTGTTTTTTTTTTACATTAAGGTGTTATTAACGAATGAGCATTGCAGAGGCTCTAATATATACGATATTATAACTATGCAATTACAATTTTATAATTATTATAATATATATGTTCAAAAATATTTATATCGTAAAATTTTATAATTATTATAACATTGATTCAACTTTTCCATTTTAAGAGTTATGAATTATGATTATTTTAATTCTTATAGCAATTATGAAATCATAGCTAGTAAAATACCAATTCAATTTACTCATTTAATATTTACATTATAATAACTATAAAATTATAGTTCTATTATAATGTGAATTTTTTGAGATATGTTAAATATATATTATAATAGTTATGAAATCATAACTATTAAAATATAAATATTTTTAATACAAATTTATTTAATATTTACGTTATAATAATTAAGAAAGTGTAATTGTTATGACATGTATAGTAATTATAATGTCATAATTATTATAATTGTTCAATCAATTTAAAATAAATATAATAATAATAACATTAAAGATCATGAAATACTCGTTAATAACACCCTTAGCTTTTAATGAACAATGTGAATAATATCCCTTCACATGAACGTGTTCAGCCTCCATATGCATTTTTTTGTTTTTTTTTACATTAAGGTGTTATTAACGAATGAGCATTGCAGAGGCTCTAATATATACGATATTATAACTATGCAATTACAATTTTATAATTATTATAATATATATGTTCAAAAATATTTATATCGTAAAATTTTATAATTATTATAACATTGATTCAACTTTTCCATTTTAAGAGTTATGAATTATGATTATTTTAATTCTTATAGCAATTATGAAATCATAGCTAGTAAAATACCAATTCAATTTACTCATTTAATATTTACATTATAATAACTATAAAATTATAGTTCTATTATAATGTGAATTTTTTGAGATATGTTAAATATATATTATAATAGTTATGAAATCATAACTATTAAAATATAAATATTTTTAATACAAATTTATTTAATATTTACGTTATAATAATTAAGAAAGTGTAATTGTTATGACATGTATAGTAATTATAATGTCATAATTATTATAATTGTTCAATCAATTTAAAATAAATATAATAATAATAACATTAAAGATCATTTAATTATATATATGATCGAATAATAAAATAAAAATAATTTTTATTAAAAAATTAAAATTCTTTTTTAAATAAATAGACATCTTTTACTTTTATGTTATTTTATATCTAAAATAATTTATTATCCTTTATTTTAAAATTATTTCGACCAACACTCATCCAATTTTAATTAATATTTTATCAAATTATGAATGGAATGATATTTTAATATTTTTTATAAAAATAAATAAATGGATAAATTAAGAGTATTTTTTATTTTATACTTATAAATATATTTTTTACTGATAGAGCGAAAGTTGATTTAAAAATTAAATTAATATTTTTTCAATTTTAAAAGATATAGTAAAGTTGATTTAGAAGTAAGTAAAGTTTTATTAGAATTAAGTCGATTTAAATTGTGCTTGATTTTATATTTATTATGATGAATTTATTAAATCTAACTAGATTTGAAAATGAAGATAGGGGTGAATATTTGAATAAAATTGAATCGAATCTAATTTAATCGAATTAATTAAAATCGAATCAAATAAAATTTTTTCAAAAGAATAGAATCGATAATTTTTAAATAAAAATTAAATAAATTGAATTAATGAAATATCAATCATTATTTTTTTAAAAAAGAATCATTAAATAAACAATTATTTTAATAATTTAATTTATTTTTGATTTAGTTTGATTTTAATATCTTATTAAATAAATTTAAACACTATAAAATTTAACTGGAGAATCGTTTACAACTTTATCAGTGAGCACTAATTCAAAGTGATTTTGTTAGCTCCTCTGTTATGAATTAAAAATAAGAGATAATTCTGATTCTCTTATTTTCTTATGACAAACAAACAAAGGAAAAAATCGGAAATAAAAAAAAATCTATTTTATATTATTTTATTGTGATAAAAATTCAGTTTGTCCCTTAGTGTTTGGTCGTTTACAGTTTGCCCTTCTGCATTTTCAAAAATAACAATTAACTCCTCGTGAGTGTGATTTACACAAAGTCTAGTTTTATATTTTTACATTTTAGTCCTAATTTACTTAGGCTAGCACGAATAAAACCGATATTAGGAGTTCTCTCTCGTGTACTCCTTCGAAATTTCAATAGAAAGGAACATCTTTTTCTATCAAAGAATGTTCGGTTCGGCCAAAAAGATGTCCACTTATTTCGATTAAACTTAACATTATGGAATTTGAGCAAGGTTTGGCATTGAAGTTCGATCAAAAGTGTCAAATACTCGGATAGCATCGAGAGTAAGGCGGCCGGCTATTGTGTGTTAGACATCAAAGGTAGCATTGGGCATTGGATGAGGTTAGAGTTGAGTGAAGCAACAACAAATGTTGGATGACGAACCCGACATGGAATGAGAAGAGGGTAATCTCGTCCTTTTACCCATACTCAAATGTGTTATTGTGTTCTTAGCGGACTTCAAATCCAACTCCACCCATCGAACCCGAATTCCGGATCGGGCCGGGTCCAATTTAGCGGGTCGGGTGTTGCAAACGCTTGACGTGTACACCTCCTCTGGTACCGGCCGCTACCATCTAACAAAACGGCACGGCGTCATCTTCTTTTCGATCTTCTCTCTTTTTCTTTCCACTTCTCCCGTTGCCCCAAGCGCTCCCTTTTCGTTGCTCTCGTCAGATCGCGAAACCCTCGACGCAATTTGCCCTTCCCAATCCGTTCCGTCTCCCAATCCGTAGATTTCCCTCCAGTTCCTTGTGTCCGATCCTTCTTTCCGATCTCTCCTTCTGCTTCGGAGTTGGATTCCCCTACGAGCCGAATTAGGGTTTCTCCTCTCGAGCCTGTATCGAGGATCCCGCCGGTAGAGGGGCGTGCAGAGGCCGGATCTGAATCCCGTCCCTGTGTCCAGAGGTTCGTTGTAGAGTTTGACTCGGTGCGCTTATTCTCTCCTTCCCGGCGATGGTTCGGTACTGAAGATGGAATATGTTATTTTTTTTCCCTTGTGTTTCCCTTGATCCGTGCTGTCTTTTGTGTGAGTGCTTTGTGGGGAAATTTCTAATTTTTGATTTGGTTGTTGCTATATTGTTGTGTTATTGTTAATTTTCATCACTTTTCCCTCTTATTCGGCTATTTTTTTGAGCTGTGCTTGCCGTGGGATTTTTGAGAAATTTGGCATGTTTTATATTGAGAATGGTTGTTCGATTTCTGTAACTGAAATCAGCCGTCATGATGATTGCTCTGGTATGAACACTCGGGCCTAATTAACGATGGAGCCTGGTAATCATGTTGCCTCAAACTTGATCTTTAGTTGTGAGAGTAAACTTGCTGAAATTTTTAGGATTTTGTTTCTTTTCTAACATTGGGATGGACTTTAGCTAGAATTCCATTTGGGTAGGATACTGTTTGGATAAAATTTATCATGATGGTTGCTTACAATGTTCGATTCTAGTTGTGTTGCTTGTATTATTTCTTTCCTTATACTTCCATTACATCTGGTCATCAATAGGTATGCGTTTATTCATTTTAAGGAAGAAAACTAGATTTTTTGAGTTTGTGAATGAACACATATAAGGATTTATTAGAGGTTTTATGTTGGATTTCGGGAAAGAGGTGTGTTCAATTTGACCTATGATTTTATACAGACATTGTGCTGCATAAGTTCTGAATATTTCTCCCAGTAATCACCATTGAGCTTGTTCCATTATTGTTTAGATTAGTTGCATCCAATAATGAATGATGAGTTGCAGTTTTATTTAATTCTTTTCATATCTTTAGATGGAACTCTGTTTGGTAGCTGTTTTATTTAATTTCCATACTTATTTTAGACACAGTTGCCTCTGATTTGTAATTCAGATCTTGAATTGTGACATAGGAAGTAGTTTGACCGCTTTAATTAGTGATGGTGACTTCTTAATT
>NC_133862.1:6684844-6791612 GCF_044706935.1 Curcuma longa | reverse complement strand
TCCTCGATACAGTCACGAGAGGAGAAACCCTAATTCGGCTCGTAGGGGAAAATCCAACTCCAAAGCAGAAGGAGAGATCGGAAAGAAGGATCGGACACAAGGAAAATCTACGGATTGGGAGATGGAACGTATTGGGAACGGCAAATTGCGTCGAGGGTTTCGCGATCTGACGAGAGCGACGAAAAGGGAGCGCTTTGGGCAACGGGAGAAGTGGAAAGAAAAAGAGAGAAGATCCAAAAGAAGATGACGCCGTGCCGTTTTGTTAGATGGTGGCGGCAGGTACCAGACGAGGTGTACCCGTCAAGCGTTTGCAACACCCGACCCGCTAAATTGGACCCGGCCCGATCCGAAATTCGGGTTCGATGGGTGGAGTTGGATTTGAAGTCCGCCAAGAACACAATAACACATTTGAGTATGGATAAAAGGACGAGATTACCCTCTTCTCATTTCATGTCGGGTTCGTCATCCAACATTTGTTGTTGCTTCACTCAACTCTAACCTCATCCAATGCCCAATGCTACCTTTGATGTCTAACACACAATAGCCGGCCGCCTTACTCTCGATGCTATCCGAGTATTTGACACTTTCGATCGAACTTCAATGTCAAACCTTGCTCAAATTCTATAATGTTAAGTTTAATCGAAATAAGTGGACATCTTTTTGCCCGAACCGAACATTCTTTGATAGAAAAAGATGTTCCTTTCTATTGAAATTTCGAAGGAGTACACGAGTGAGAACTCCTAATATCGGTTTTATTCGTGCTAGCCTAAGTAAATTAGGACTAAAATGTAAAAATATAAAATTAGACTTTGTGTAAATCACACTCACGAGGAGTTAATTGTTATTTTTGAAAATGCAGAGCGGCAAACTGTAAAAGACCAAACACTTAGACATAGGGGAAGGGGAGGGAAGGGAATCCACCAAAATGCTCTGGTACCTCGTTGCTTCAGAAGGTATTTTCTACAATTGAAGCTAGCACTTCTTGCACGCCCTCTCCTCTCAGTCAATGGCCATTGGCTGTATGCAGCATCTGAAGCGTGCTTTCCGAACACTGTTTACGATTTCTTGCTGCGCGGCCTCGAGCATTGTGACTATTTCGGCGAAGGAAGGGCGCACGTCAGGGTTGGCATCCCAGCAGCTTCTCATGATTTCGCCGAGCGCAGGGAGACAATCCGGCGGTATGTTGGGACGCACTTCCCTGTTCACCACAGCAAAAGCCGCTTGCACGGCTGTCATATTTTGAAACGGAAGCATACCGGTTATAAGCTCCCAGAGAACAATGCCAAAGCTATAAACATCAACTTTCTGATTGTAAGGTCGGTGTTGGATCATTTCTCTGCAAACACAAAGGAATATGTTCGATAAGATGTGGCCTCATGTGAGATTTCAGCAAAAATATGAAACATGAACTGATTAAAGATTTCAGCAGCACATCACAAATGAAGGTTGGTCTGAAGACATGACTACAGAGATGCAACATACAACATTTGAATGCACAAATGAAGAGTACTTGAAGACATAAAGGATGGTTGGTTTAATATTGAGAAAAAGGGAAACTCTTATTAGTTCAAACTGTAAAAGAAGGAAGTATCCTTGATTAGAAAATGAATTATTCTAATATAGTTTTCCACTCTTGATGAAGATAGGTGCAGGACTAGGAAGTAAGAAGGAGCCTTCTAGAATTGCTGTTCTTCTTCACTCTACTCCCACCTCAATCATTCATTTGCGACTTTAGCCTACTTGATATTCTAATCTTCCTAGGACCCTTGAATAACTCGTTCCAAACTTCAACCGACCAACATGCAAGGAAAGACAGAAGTCCACTTGCACTAACTAAATTAACTGCCAAAAAAATAATAGTAACCATAACAAACCGTCAAATGATTCCCAAACTAGTATTTTTTTTAATGGACGCCATGTGGAAATGTTAAATGGAAAGCACTAAAAGAAAATCACATGTGATGAAATAACTCCTAGCCAGAATTTCATACTTCTATAAACATTAGCAATAAAAGTTTGTGCCAAAAAGTACATAATAACTAGAATCTAATTCAAGCTAATATTATTTAAAGCAATCAAAAATCACAATGTCTTCTTAAGCTCAACTTATCTAACAAAGATAGCTACAGATCTTCTTAACAAATTCGGAATGGAACTTAGTTTTTCCTCATTTATCCTCCATAAATGCTAATATATCTAATTGCTACTAAAAAGTAACCAGAAAATATCAACTTCATGGATGGGATGCAGTCATCATGGACAAAGTATTAGCAATAGAATGGAAGTACATGCAAGATAATCATCAATAAGGCTATCATTTAAACAAATAATATATCCATTATACAAGATAAATCATAAAAACACATGCACATGAGAAGATGCTTGGATGGTCAGTGCATCTGGACATACAAGAGGTTTCAGGCTCAAATTTTGCACGTAGCCCATTTAGGTATAAACTTTTGTCCTATTATGAGCACATGATGACAAGAAACTTGCCAACAGCCCCTTAATAAAAGATGCGACAGAATATCTAACCATCTGATAGACTAAAAACTGTCTGATGTTGATTTATAGTAGTAAGTTTCTGAAGACCATGTTGGTCCCTGTTCATAAATTAAAGCTACAAGACCATGGCCCAGTCTACTGTATGAACTTCAATTATAGATCATGTATATGAATCACGATGCGTGCAACAAGGCAACTAAAACAAAGTGTTTTAAGGGAATGATTGCCTTACAGTTTGAAATATTAGTATCTATCGAGAATGCATTTTTCAAAAGAAGAAAATTTTTGAACAACTTGCCCACTTATAATTAATTGTTCTGCTCTTACCATCTTTCTGCATCCAGGAGGAGACAAAAAAAGCCTTTAGTACAAACAAATGCCTAAAAATATACTCCATTAATGCATAGCAACATAAGTTTTAACTAGGTTACTAAATTTAGGTAACGACAAATAGCAAACATGAATAAGATGCAGGGCAATTTCTTGAAAATATGGCTAACTGACAAAACAATGAAGAAACCAGGAACTGCAAATTTATCGCAGTTATATAACTTTTATGATATCTTAAGTTATTAAGAAAAATATAAAACGAATGTTTGCATACGGTGCCATCCAACGGTAAGTTCCAGTTTCTGGCGTCATCCCTTCAGTCTTGACTTCAATACGTGCAACTCCAAAGTCAGCAATCTTAATTGATTTATCCGCAACTATAAGTAGATTGTCAGACTTAAGATCCCTATGTATGAACCCTAGCCCGTGCACATATTCCATACCCTTGGCGATATCTAATGCTTGCTTGACAGCCAGCTTCAGAGGCACTGACCTATTCTGCCTTTTCATGAGAAACTGTCTCACAGATCCTCCCTTGGCATATTCTGTCACAATGCACCAGACCATCGGCTTCCTGCAGGCTCCGATGAACTTCACGATATTTGGGTGCTTGAGATTTGCCAGCATCATAACCTCCTGACCAAATTGTTGCTCCATCAGTTGTGCTCGCTGAGGATCATTCTCTGGCTTTTCCAACAACTTAATAGCAACATCTTCTCCATCATATGTGCCTTTATAAAGTTTCCCAAAAGCACCCTGAGCAAAGGCCACCCCCATATTCAACTTCCTGAGATCAATAGTCCACTCATCATAGTTCTGAAGAGATTCTGTGGGATAACGTGGATCCATCAAGGCCTGAGCCAACCCATCATCATTTATGGCATGGGACACCCTACCAGGTCGCACACTGTGCCCTGCCGATAAGTTGGCAGCCGGAAACAGACGGAGTCCATGACGCAGTATGCCAGTTCTTGAGTTGTTTGATCCGACACTGCTATTTTGAACGGACATATCAATGGATCCATCCCCGGTGCTCGTCTGCAGGCTTCCGATGCTATCTACAGACATGTTGGAGACCTCATCGAGCTTCCGGTAGCATCCCATGTCGTAAAAGCTGTTCCCGATAACATTTACACCACCGCCACCACCAATAAACCCAGCAAATTTAGAACCTTCCATCTCTATCGAAACAACGGCGAAATTCCCACAGTTACTCTCAAACAATCTTCTAATCCACCAGTATTCCACCCAAACATGAGTTATTTAACCATTCCAAACAACTAACAGCGCCAGTAGCAGTTCGTCGACAACTGTTGCATCCAAATAGAAGCCAAAAATAAGACCTAGAGTTTAATCCCTCCCATAAACCAACCAAAAATATCGTTTTTTGAAGCCATCTGAGGCCGAATAACCTCAAAAGCAACATCCGAAGCAGATCAGAACGAAACAAACACTGATTTCGATGATACGTACCTCGATCGAGAGCAGGTTGCGCGGAAGAGGCGATGCAGAGGAGAAAACGGAATAATAAAGCAAGTATGCCGCAGAATGGAATAATAAAGGGGTGGAGGAGGATGAAGATGACGACGACGAGCACTAGGTCGCAGAGCAAGTCTTCCCTTGCTTTCCCTTCCTATTTATTTTCCTCCTTTTTCTTATTCATTTTTTTTTCTATTTATGTCCGATACTGCGAACTGTTACTTCGATTCTGTGACAGTTATCTCAATATAACGCGTTACATTCACATAAGGCTTAGAGAAAATTTCATTTGCCCCCTGCACTTTTTTGTATATTTCATAAAAATGACCCCCTTATAGTTTATTGTTGAAATATCTCTGCTATTTTCGTAAATTGCTAATTTCTAATAATTTTTTAATTACAAATATATGTACGGCTCATTCTAAAGTCTAGATATTAATAAATTTTAATTAAGTGTCATAATATTTTTAGTGTATGCTTATTCATAATTTTCTAACCACTCAATTAAGTACTTTAATTTTAAAAATATCAATTTATAACTTTATTATCCACTGATTATTATTTTTAAATTTCACCTCACCAAACACACTATGTACCCCACATAATTTCATATAATTTTATGTGGATTATTTTTTTAAAGAAGATAATGATGGATCACTTTTAAAATTAATTAATTTGCAAAATTAAATATTTAAATTAAAAAATAAATAAAAATAAAAATTTAATTTGCCCTTATTTTAAACACAACGAAGAGAAAATTCACGATATTTTTAACTAAAAAAGTACATAAATTGACTTGTTTGTCAAATATATTAATGCTAAAAAAATAGCAGTCGTGGTTTGACTTTAGAACGGTTGTTAGTTGCTGTCTGACCCCGCCAACTTTGACGGCGTTGAATGCAACATCACTAGGTGGCTACGAGCGTTGACTTTCATTAGAGCCTAATTAATCATTAATATCCGGATTTTGAATGAGGTTTAATTTTAATCTCCCACTAATCCAATCTTCACCGACAGAAAGCATTGAATCACACAAAGCGGTCTTACAAAAATGATAAATCTCAGTTAATTTTATTGACTATCTTGAGGGTTCGATTCTACGGAAGTTTCCCATTGGCTATTAGAGTAAATCAGGAAGTGCACGCAGAGTCCAGACGCTCAGCATCCTTTGATTGCGCTCTCATTTAGAGGAAAATTCTTATAAATACGTCGTAGTTGGGGTCGAACCGTAGGTGTCTGAATGATAACCTAAATATCTTACCGCGACACCATTTTATAGGGAGCACAAAGCGGTGTTCCAGAAACATCTTTTGTTGCTTGTCAAAGTTCACAAACAATTAATTAATCGCCGAATTTTATATTTCAAAATGACAACTAACAGAATTTTCTTGGTAGCATATTTTATCGGGTCATTTCAAAAACAACCTTCATAATTGGAAAATCTCAATTCACTACACAAACTTGCCCTTTTTTAAAAATATCTTTCAACTATATATATATATATATATTTATTTATTTGATTTATAAATTTTTTTTTTTATCGATCACTAAAATAAATTTAAAAGTAAATACGATTCCACTTCTAACAATCGTTATAGAATTTTTATCTCATTAAAAAAAAACTCTATAAAATACTTAAATAAATAATTAATTTAACCGTTTGTTCGACTTGTTTTGAGTTCATTTATATTTAGGCAACAGGGAAGTTGGCCTCGAGCCTTTGGATGGCCAGAAGTTCTGGAGAGGGTTTATTGAGGAAAAATGCAAAATTATTAGGTTAAAATGGAAGAAAGGGAGAGAGAGGGGTTTGAATGGAAGATGGGCGTTCCGTGGCGATGCTGCAGTTGGATTCCTCCCGAGTTTTGCTCTCGATTCTCGCATTATTATTGGGCGAAAGCAGTCTCCGCGGATAGAGGAGAGCGCCGAGAATTCTCCAGGACAAGGTCAAGGGCGTCGCCACGATAGAGCTAGAGTGAGAAACAGGGAGGAAGGGCGGGGGAGGAAGGTTGCAATTTCCCCCCTTTGTCTTCGTCTTCCCGCGAATTGGAGCAAGATCCTGCGCTTTCTCGTCGATCCATCTCTTCGCAGGGTCTTGGTCTCTTACCGCTTCGACCCGGTCGGTTATTAGTGCAATTGTGTTTGCTGGGTTAATTCTAAGGTACGTGCTTGTGGGTTCCGACGTCGGAGATGGCTACTGGTTTGTTTTTTGTTTTTTTGGATTAAAAAAGCAATATTCCTTGACCCTTCATCCTTGATTTTTGGGTAGAAGGTTGAATTTTTCTTTGTTAGGTTGGTTAGGTAATGCATATTCGTGACAAATATATGAGCATTTAAGAATGGTTTTATCTTTTGATATGCTACTCTGTTGTTTTCTTGCTTTACTTAGATTTTATATGCCCACATTTTTATTAGTCTCTTCAGCGTGACTCGAATTTTCTCACGATTGGATGGACTGGCCATTTGTACTCAGCTTAATCGTTCTTCAAATTTTTTTTTTTGTACTTTCACCGTGTTATTCTCTCATAGGCATGTAAACCCACTTAGGCAATGCCATGTAAGTTGAGATTCAGCGATTATTGTTTAGTAACGCCATGTAAGTAGTCAGTAATCTATGGTACATGGTAGTAACAGTTTTTGGTAATCATGGTCTAGCAATGCCATGTAAGTTGAAAATCATCGATTATGGTTTATGATAGTAAATAAGTTTGAGTTCAACTGGCTTGAGAAATTAAAATGCATGTGTTTTTAATTTTCTTAGATTCCACAATTTTTTCTAGTAGAATACCAGATGGGTGTGATGTCAAGGAAGGTTTTGCCTGCATGTGGTAGTCTGTGCTATCTTTGCCCTTCACTGAGGCCACGATCGAGACAACCAGTGAAGCGGTACAAGCACCTGCTAGCTGAGATTTTTCCTCAATCTCAGGTGATATTTTATAGTTCTGACATTTTATATTTTATTTCTGACTTCTGAGTGTGAGATCTTGTCTTTTACGTAGACTGTTGCCTGTGAATACTTGTGTAGCATCAATTCACTAATTGAGTATATCAATAAGGATCATGTTGTTGGTACTTTGTGCTACTATCCTTTTGTTTTCTCATGTATTTCAAGTTTTCAACATTAATGTTCCTTCACAACTGAAGAAATGTCTCAATGTAGTGTGTTCACGTGTAAAAAACAAACTCTGTACAGGTACCATGTGTATACCAAGGATTGTTGTGAGCCAACATCCAAATTTTACATCTCGCATTGCTTGTACATTTCAAGTGTCTTTTACCCTTGCATTAACCAACTTTCTAATGGGCAAGTAACTGATTATCCATTTTCGAATTATTTGGTTTACAATCCGCTATCTATTGTAACAATTCGATTGCAACAGACAAATCATATGCCGTGCATTCATTTACATGTTTGTGTTATGCTTATAATTGTTACTGCAAAAAAAGGACCACCTTGCATAGCCGATATATTAAGAACTGAAATTTATCTTTCTACTGACCTTATATATTTTTAACCATACTAATGCCATTTATTATCATTTTACTTGATGTCCAGATTATTTTCCTACAATCAGAAGATCATCAAAAGAAAATTCATTGAATAGTTCAGTGGGAGCAAGAATTTCCACTTGATTGAATCTATATACAATCCAAAAAAAAAAGTTTGTTTACATCCACACCTAGAGAATAACAAAGTACAAAATACTGAAAATACAATCTAAGATGTCAGTGGTAAGCAAAACATATAGTGCCTACACAAAATAAATTTGTGCAAGATTGAACCTATATAAATACTATAGGAATCTTTTAAAAAATCTTCTCATTTTTTCAATTCTGTGCATGCTAGCAAAATTGAACCTAAAAGAAATTAATTATTTTCTTGATGTTTGATTTGTTCCTTTATGTATAGTCTGCTTATTTTGGTGCTCATTTAGTTCAAATGCTAGTAATTAGCTTGGTCTAGATGATCGAGTTGAAGCTTAAAGTAAAATGTAGCCTTTATAATCACTAACTTGGCAGTATATTCAATCCAATTGTGTAATGGTGGGCATGAGGCATATGTATTTTGATAAAGCCTGTACGCATACTCGGCCACACAGTGATTGTTTTCTGTCTCAAGTTAGCACAGACAAATGTCCGATGGACATGCCTAATAGATTAATTACAAACAGTGTCTAGCAAATTTCTCATGTTTGTATGAGTGTTTATCTATATATTGGTTGTCAATTTTTCTTGTCCAAGTGTCTTTAACCACTATAGAAATCGACACATATACTATGATGTACTTGTAACAAAATTATGGTAACATTGGATGCTGGTATAATCATGCCTTCTCAAAAACATTAAAATGCAGTTTTTAAATGGTATATGATGTTGACTCGAGACACGATTGCTTGCTTGTTTTTTTGGCGGATTATATCACGGTGATTTCAAGTAAATGCTTCAGTTAATGTGTAAAATCAAATAATTCTTTGCAGGATGAAGAACCAAATGATAGAAAAATCGGGAAGTTGTGTGAATATGCTTCTAGAAACCCACTTCGCATTCCAAAGGTAAAGTATTGCTTTCTTTGTTTGGTTACTTTAAGATGACTGTGTTAGAAGTTGAACAACTTCCTACCCATAAAGAAGCACAAAAAAAATCGTAAAGAAGAGATACAAAAATTGCCCAGTATATACACATTAAATTTCAATTACCAACATTTTATTTTTTTTCTTGATCTTCCATGTCTGAATACCTGCTGTCCTGCCTCTTTGTCTTGAAGAATGGATTATTTGATTCAAGTAGTTCAGAACTTCAGATTCCACATATAATGGCTTCCGAGGAGCTGAGCTTTAATTTTCAATATGAATAGACTATGATTTTCTTTATTCCTCATTTCCTCTGATGCATGCTTCCTTTTATCCTATTTGTTTTTGGTTGAATTTTATCCCATCTGTTATGTTTATATCTAAGTTGATAATTTCTTCTGCTTGTCTGCAATTTTTCATCCTATACGCATCTGTTGCTATTTTTTAGCTTCCATATTTATATATTTTGTGGCTTACTTGTCAGATAACAGAATATTTGGAGCAGAGATGTTACAAGGAATTGCGAAGCGAACACTTCGGCTATGTTAAGATTGTGATGTGTATCTACCGTAAATTGGTGATTACTTGCAAGGAGCAAATGTAAGATTTACTTGAATTTATGGCTTTATTATTTGTTTCTTCTTGATGATGTTTACCTTTTGTTAATCTACACAAGTTATTGTGGCTTTCCACAAAAATGCATTATTGGTGAATGACACTAAGCACAGGAATTAGGACATGTATGATTGGATGAGAGTGCTTGAAATGTAGAATAAAATGTTTGGTTTCTAAGAAGTGGTTAGTGGTTACACATCTGATTCAAATTACCATATAGCAAGCTTCCAATTTTTTTATGGGGTGACACAATTACTTAAATCTTCTGTGAGAAAACATACACATGAATATAATAAGTTGCCAGCCTCTGAAGGATGCTACCTACACTCTGTATTCTTAAAAGGATTTGACCCACTCTTCCATTTATGATTCTAACACTGTATATAAAGCTGTAATCAACTCCAGAAGAATTTATTTCCATTGATCTTTTCGTTTGATTTTGAGATATACTTGCTAATATATGACTATGATAATTTGGAGACATGACCTAGTATATGAATTTATCTTTTTCAGGCCTCTGTTTGCAAGTAGCTTACTGAGCATCATACAGACCCTTTTTGATCAAACAAGACAAGCTGAAGTGCAAACTATAGGTTGCTATACACTTTTTGACTTTATTAATAGCCAAGTAAAGTTCTTCTCTGTTACCTATCTACATTTTGCCGTCTTAATCTACTTGCCTATTTTTGGCAAATCTCACATCATGATGCTGCTACCAATTCTAGGTGGATGGCACACACCAGTTCAATATAGAAGGTCTGATTCCTAAATTGTGCAGTATAGCTCAAGAATTGGGTGATGATGAGAAAGCATGCTGTTTACGTGCAGCAGGGCTGCAAGCTCTGTCTTCATTGGTATTTAACCTAGAATTAATTTTTTACTATTTCATATTTCATTCTAACTCATTATATGATTTTCATAAATTTCTGAATCTTGGTGTCATTACATCTTTTAAATTTGAACTTAATGAACTACCTTCAGTTGCAGAGCTAGGAACACTTTTTAAGTGGGGTGCAATTCTTATTTTTGAAAACCAGCCAAAATAGATTGTTTGATTGAGAATCATTTCCCAATCTAAGTAAATAAGTAAATCGTTAAGTTAAAAAACTGGTTGACCTTGACTAATGAAATTATATTAGCATCCTCCTCCTCATCACATCAAGTCTGATTTTAGTTAAACCTGATTTTAAAGCTAATTGAAACCAAATCAAGTTAATTAATTTAATGAATTTAAGTAAAATCAGATTTCAATAAAATCTGTTTAAATTAGCTTAATTAAATTAAATCAAAATTAATCCTATTTGTTTAATTAATTAATTTAATTTAATTATTTAAAATCAGATGTAATTAAATTGGATTAATTAAATTTGATGAATCAAAATCAGATTGAATTAAAATTGGACTTGCTTTAATTAAAATCATTATGTTCACTTTTTCTTCTGCATTCTGATAAAACAAACCTACATATAATGCATCTTATATTTAATTAAATATCGATAAAACAAAAGTAAATTTTGCATTCTGATATAACTCAATTATGAGTAATTTAGATCATTTTATATTACTCTCCATTTAATTCAAGTTAATATTTTCAATCATAATACTCTGTATAATTCATTGATCATTCTATTTCTCGTTAGTGATCCAGTGAAGTTCATATGTTGTCCCTTTGTAATGACATGTAGGTTTGGTTTATGGGTGAGCATTCTCATATCTCCGCGGAATTCAACAGTGTAAGCACGTTTTATACTTTTCAAATTTCCAATTAAACTGAACTATGAATTATATCAATGCTGACTTCTTTTATGTACAGAACAGTTAAATTGAATGACACTCATCCTCATAGTATAAATACTTGCTTGAACTTGAGTTTTAGTTTCACCAAGCGAGAATTTAACTTTGAGTTTCAGTGAATGATCTAAAAACAAACCAATGTCTGGCTTTCCACTTTGTGTTAGTTAATATTGGACTTTCATGATTTGTGGACTGTAGCACATTGTACATAGTATAACATAGTATCAAACTAATTATCAAGAGAATAAAAAAAACTTAAGAAAAAGATAGTAACAAATGTTAATTTCATAATCCTAATGTTGCTGCGCTTATAAAACCCTGTATGCGCCTTTTCTTTTAGACTTATGGACGAGTGTCTTTGTTTTCCATGGTGACCTATGAAGTTGTATGAGAAGATTTGCAGAACTTTCTTGTATGAGTAATTCTTGTGCCTTCCTAAGTAAGTTCTTAGATGTTGAGATTTGATTGGGCGACCACTTGCAAAAAACCTTATGCTGTTAGGAAAGGCCCAAATTTAAGATGCATGGTTTAATGCCTTTCTTTATGATTTAGCCATACTAAGACTGAATCATGGGTAAAAAATTGTTTATAATAAGAGAAAAGGGATGGATCCATGATACGTGATGGGCGTATATGATGTAACAAGAGAAAAGGAGTGAGCAATGAGCTGACATTGGAACTTGTCTTGTATGTTCTATACCGGGATAAGATTTGATTGGATAACCAATTATACATAATCCTCAAAAGCTAAAGTCGTGAGGAAAGCTACCTACAAATATGTAACAAAATACAATTCACAAGTATAAAAAATGTTGCATGGACCACAGTGGGCATATCTTGACTCAATACAATTTATTCTAAAACTTTTGTTTTGTCCTTCACAAACCTCTCATTATATTTCATTAAAACTTTTTTAATGGTTAAAATTGCTAAACATTCACCACTAGTTGCTTAGTTCTTGTTCAAGGAACATTTACTATCTTTCTAGATTATATATTAGGATTGTTATAAAATTTATTTTGTTTTTTTGAGTTTCATGTCTTTTGTACTATATAGATTGTTTCTGCTGTCTTGGAGAACTATGGAGATACCAAAAAGAAATCAGAGGATGATCAACAAAGTGAACAGAGCCGGTGGGTACAGGAAGTCCTTAAAACTGAGGGTCATGTATCTCCTTCTCCTTTTATCATTTCTAGGATTCCTTCCTGGAAAAGTATTGTAAATGACAAAGGAGAACTTAATTTGACTTTGTAAGAGTTTCATCCTGTAGGTTTAACCTGTTCAGTAGTTTTAATGCTTCTCAACTTGTCTAATTATTTATATGCATATACATTTAACAGGGATGAGAAAAACAGTCCTGGTTTTTGGTCTAGGGTTTGCTTGCGTAACATGGCAAAGCTAGCCAAAGAAGCAACTACTGTGCGGCGTGTTTTGGAGTCTTTATTTTATTATTTTGATAATTATGGTTCATGGCCTGCACAAAATGGTCTTGCTCGATATGTCTTATGTGATATGCAGTTATTGATGGAAAAGGATGGTAAGAAATTTTTGGTTTACAATTTTCTTTGTCTTTTGTATTTGTATTATTCTTGAGAGTTCATTTTTTCTCACCTCGCAGGGCAAAATGCATCTCTACTGATATCGATACTGGTCAAGCATCTTGAGCACAAGACTATTTTAAAACAACCAGACATTCAGTTGAATATAGTTGAAGTTACTGCTCATCTTGCTGAGCAGTCTAAAGCACAAGCATCTGCAGCAATTATTGGTCCAATAAGTGATCTTGTGAAACATTTACGTAAATCCATGCACTGTGCGCTTGGTAATAAACATATGGGGGATGACATCATCAAGTGGAATGACAATTTCCGAAATGCACTAGATGAGTGCATCGTTCATTTATCTAAAAAGGTATTGATGCTTTTCTGATTTTTTTAAAAAGAAAATAGGAGGCCAAAACCATACAAGGTGCTTAGCTGTAGATTTATATTCTATGTTCTATTTACAATTGCTTGTCTGAATGCCAATGCTAAGATTAAGCATGTATTTCAGCTTATCTATTTCTTTAAAACGAGGTCTTTGGAAAAGTCCTTAAAAAAGGAATATATTTTAGAAAGGAGTTTTTGTGAGCTAGACGTGAGAAGCATGACCTTTCTTACCAAAAATTATGACATTGTTGTGGTGTCTGTCAACAGATTGATGATGCTGGGCCTGTTCTCGACATGATGGCTGTTATGTTAGAGAATTTATCATCGAATTTGACAATGGCAAGGTCAACTATTGCTGTAGTGTATCGTACTGCACAGATAATTGCATCTGTTCCAAATTTATCGTATCGGAATAAGGTCGGCCAACTATACATATTCTAGGTTAATTTTGTTAGCCATAAGCCTGTAATTCATTCTCCTCATCATGCATTTCAGGCATTTCCTGAAACTTTGATGCATCAATTGCTCTTAGCAATGGTTCACCCTGATCATGAAACACGCGTGGGTGCTCATCGTATATTCTCCGTAGTTCTTGTTCCATCTTCTGTATCTCCTCAACCTAGATCAGTGACTCCAGAATTACTTAAAGACATCGATCTTCAGAGAACACTCTCAAGAACTGTTTCCGTCTTTTCATCATCAGCTGCTTTGTTTGAGAAGCTTAGATGGGAAAAGGTATCTGTGACAGAAAAAGCATACCAACAAAATATGAGCAGGGTTTCTAGTCATAATGGACAAGAAAATGGTAAAGACGTGAAGCTTTTTAAGCTGCAGTCATCTCAAAGCCGTACTCGTAGCATCAAAGGACCTCCATCTTTAACAGAAGATAATTTTCCAGTGGGCAAGTCAAATAAGGTCACTAGCTTTACACAGTCAAGTATAATTTATTCAGCTACTCCATATTTATGTAACTAGCTCTTTGTATGCTCATTTAATCACAAATTTTTTGCCTTCATGTATTCAGGACTCTGTTCTTTTAAGATTGAGCAGTCGTCAAATCACACTTCTTCTTTCATCATTTTGGGCCCAGGCTATGTTTCCTGAAAGCACTCCAGAGAACTATGAAGCAATTGCTCATTCTTATAGTCTGACATTGTTGTTTACTCGAGCAAAGGTAATCAAATTCCTATTTTATTGCAAGTATGGTTAAGTACTGTTCTGTTTGGGATACATAAAATCTTCTGCATTTGACTTTCCTAGACTGTGACAGTTCTACTATTAGTTTGGTTCATTTTTCTTACTCTGCAGTACATTATAGCCTTAGATTTCGGTGTTCAAATGTGTGCTTTCTTAGCAAATAACACTGCATTAGTTATAAACATTTCACAATCCAGCTTCAGAAAACTATCATTAATTGGTGAACTATCATTAATTTGTCTTTCTATTTCTGATTTTGCAGTCATCAATCCACGAGTCACTTGCACGAAGTTTTCAGCTTGCTTTTGCTTTGAGAAACATTTCACTTACAGAGGGTAAGATATTCATTTGTTTTGTTGAGAATAAAAATGAAAGCGTACAGAGAATATAACAGTATATTCTGAACCGTTTCCTAATCCACAGCATATGCTTTATGGGTCGACTGTAGAGTAGTTATCTAATCAAATTTAAAGTACCCTCAGATGCATCATAAAGGTTGATGTGGATGTGTAGTCCTGATAGCTGTTAGCGGATAGCCATTTTATTCCCAAGGTTTTCTTTTTCATTTAAAATAATATATCTAATTTTAAGTCTAGTTTCAGTGAAGTAAGATATAAATAAGTAGATATCATGCGTTTTAGGTTGATAACCTTATAGCACTTATAAAAAGCAACAAAAGATTAGTGGTTAATTCACTTCTTCATATTAACTGCTTGCTAAATGATCAAGAAGAGAAGATAGTTTAAAGTGCCATCTTGTTAGATCCATTCAAAGACAAAGCAGTATACTATTCTTTGAAGATAGTAAATCATGTCAAAGACAAAAATGGATAAATATTTGAATGGTTTGTGTACAATTAATGTCTGTACAATTTATAATTTGTGATTTAGATTCACAGGTTAAGCAAAACAATTTGCTAAATTCAACATATCATTTTAATTAATTAAATTGAATTATTGGTTTAACTGAAGGAAATCAATAGTTATATTTATTTTCCACCCAGTGGGGTTATTTAACATAATGAAAACAGATCTAAATGGCTTGAATATTAGTAGTGGTACAATCTAAATTAGGCTTGATGGTGGCACAAGGTATATATAACCAATCTCAAGTAGTGGAGAAACATTGGTTCTTTTGTTTAATTGTTGTTTGCATGCTTTATTCCCTTCACAGCTGACATAGGTATTTTTAGTGTTCCATAAGAAATCATCTTTTTGACCTTTGGTGTGATTTTATGTAGGGTTGCTTCCGCCATCACGTCGGCGCTCCCTTCTTACTCTAGCCACAGCTATGTTCATATTTGCTTCAAAAGCATTTAACATCGCTCCCCTAATTCCAATTATGCAGTCAACCATCAACGAGAAAACAGTATGCACACTTGCAGTTCTCTTTTTGGAGCTTCTTTACCCTTTAATTCTACATTCTAAGAGCATACTTATTCTCGCTAAGCAGCTAACGCTTGGTGGTACTAGAGAAAAAAACTGATGGCTATTCCAAAAGGGAGCCTTTTGTAGCCACTTTAAAATTCATAATTTATGGGATGCTTATCATGCTCCTAATTTCGTCATATTGTTCTGGTTGCAACATATCATTTTTTTTTGGCATTCTAGTAAAAGAAAAAATGTATCCTGATTAGTACTCGGAAAGGCAACCCTTTTGGTACTATTTGGGATTTGATAAGATTTTGCATCCAATAAAATTGCCAATAAAATTGCCACTGAAATAAGCTTATACTGCTATTACTTCTCAAACAATTGCTGTCATCGTCCTATAAACTTCGATTTGATGAAATTTTGTGTTATGCTAATCTCAGCAGATGATTTACTATATTTTATGATGTATTTGTGACAAAATTAGGTTATGTACTGCTACAAGCCTATTAATTCTCATAAAGAGCTATCCTTGTCCAGGTTGATCCATTTCTCCAATTGGTTGAGAACTCCAAACTTCGAGCTGTGAAAACTACAGCCGACAATTCTTCAGGAACTTATGGGTCACAAGAGGATGATAACAAAGCGTCGATATCTCTTCAGGCCATAGAACTAACAGAAAGCCAGACTAAAGAATCCATAGTTTCTGTGATCATGAACAGCTTAAGTGATTTATCAGAGGTAATCCTCAATTGTACTGGATGTCTGTATTCATCAGATGCATACTTGTTAACTATCAGTTTCCCATTAACTTTTAAATGTTTCTGCAGTCAGAGCAATTCAATATAAGAAATCAATTGCTAAGTGATTTCTTGCCGGATGATATTTGTCCGCTTGGACCACAATTTATGAAATCATCTGGACAGCTTTTGCCATTTGAGTCCGAAAGTGAGGAGGTAAGGCTCATGAATTTTAAGTGCTCCTTGAGACTTGAAATCTCCATCATTGAAACATTTTTATTTTTATTTTTGTTTTGCAGGTCACTTCTGCAACTCTTTTGGTTGACGAGGACTTTTCTGAATCATTTGAAACTGGGCGAGATCATTCAGAGTTGCCTGATGACAGATCTAATCTTCTTAGTGTCGATCAGCTTCTAGAGACAGTATGTTTCCACTGATGCATTTTCCAGTACCCTGTTTCTATATTATGCAAGAATATTTAAGATTAGTGATCTTTCTAGTGCGCAAACCTAAACAATCATGCATACTGAAGTCACTTGTAGTTTCTGATTTTGACTATGCAATTTCATGGTTCACTTTTTAATTTGTACATAAGAAATTCTCCTACCTGTCTAACGGAATTAAATTTGTCAGCATAAGATTGGGAAGAATTCCTGCTAAAATTGTTGAGCCTGACCTCCTAAGAGATAACTTGGAAATTGGCTTTTCATTTTAACTTGAACATCAATCATTTTTTGGCTTATAATTTGTTAAATGCAAATTGAATTTATGGTTGAGTCGAATGAAATATGATGTTCGCATGGACCAAGCTTTATAATTTAATTAATAATTGGAGAAAAATGTGTAGTTCTATAAGGCAATTAGTCAACTACCATATCCTTTGCAAAACTACCAGAGGAAAAACCAATAAATTCCTTATTTGAGACAAAAACTGCTAGCAAATAATATGATGTTAACATTGTGCCTCTATTACTCGGTGAAGAAGTAGCTGTGTGCTGCCTTGTCCCTTTATTATTTACTCACAACTGGTTGTGCAGGTCTTCGATACAGCATGGAAAGTTGGAAGATTTTCAGTGTCAACAACCTCCGATGTACCATTTAAAGAGATGGCTAATCATTGTGAGGCTCTTATGATGGGAAAACAGCAGAAGATGTCCGTCTTTGCCAACACACAACAGAAACATTATATTTTAGATGTTGGCTCCCTGGAGGACCAATATGGAATGCAAAAGTATTCATGCTCCAATATCGACCAAGTAGGAAAGGTACTAGAACACATAGGATTTATAAGCCATCAATTTGCAAGTAAAAAAATCATGATGATGATGATGATCAGTTACCATGTTATTTTCTCCTTCAACTTCTCTAGTAAGATTTCTTTTTGTAATGCTAATGTTGCGTATCTTCTCGTTTTCTTCCAAAATGTTGATTTTGCAACTCGGAGGATTTTAGCTTTTAGTTTGTTCTTGCTATTCTAATCAAATTTTGTAACTTGTTTTATTTTGAGAGAGATTTTTAAAATTTTGCCTTCGTTTTTAATATAAATTAGGCAAATTGTGCTCTTTGGCTTCCATCCCTACAAATCTGTGTTAAGAGTTTTTTTTTTTTTTTTTGTGCAAGTTTCTCCCACACTCATTTTGTAAGCATCTATGACATTCATTTCTTGAGACTTAAACTGTCTTTACGAGTTCATTGAAAGCATCTGTGTCTCTAGGTATTTATTTATTTGTATGAAACAAGAATAATGATTTTGCCTATTGAGCTAAAGGTTTGATCATGTGGGTGCAGAGTGGCAATCCTTTCCTGGATGAAGACCCTGTAGACATCCAGAGAAAACACAGCAACACAGGAAACAATACCTTGGTACCCGTCGACTTCCTTTACCAGCCCCAGTGCCTCAAGCTCCCGGCGTCAAGCCCATACGACAACTTCCTAAAGGCTGCAGGCTGTTAAGGGGTATACTGTATATGTGAAAGTCAAATTTCTACAAGTGGAAAGATAAGGATCCCTTCTTTAGGAATAGTTCCCATGTTTACCCTGTGTATACTGTATAGTTCTACAAGATTTTTTACATCTGCGTTATACTGGAGGTGTAAAATTCCACTATTTTAAATTTTTTGTAAACCTAGTTCTTGTTGCGAACTGTAGGAAACAAAGCTTTTCCACATGTTGCCTCAAATTGTATACAAAAATGCACTAAATGCCTGTAATAAGCAACCATTATCTCAGAGAGTTTAGTGGATTTTAACCTCTAAATTGCAAACTTATTGCTTGTTTGATAATTCAATTCCAGGTCCCATAACACCTCCACCCTCATTCAGTTTTGACAAGAGCAACTCACAGTTTGGACAAGGTACATGCTCCTAAACCTTCTTTTTTTGCACAAGAGCTGAAATTTGCATTTTGGTAATCTTATCAGAGTAGAAATCTTGTGGCATTTTTTCTAATATGTGTGTTCAAATTCTAGCATACCTTGCTGCTCGAACCCATACTCCGGCTCGACTCACTCGATCCCGAAAGCCTGATGGTGCAAGTAGGCATTGAGGGGATCACACACACAGCAAGGGAGACATCACTATTCTTCTGGCCCTTGTTGATGTTACCACCAACCTTTGGCACAACAGCAAGCTTCTTCCACTTGAGCACATCCATTTGCTGTTGCTTTTGCAATCCTTGAAGGAATGGAGATAACATACATACATTTTGGAATTAATTAGTTTATTCCTTTTCTGGTCCCATATATTAATTTTGTTACAATTCTATAATTTACTTGTTTCTATGATCAAGGAATTTGTTTAGGAGATGTGTTTTCTTTACTTTCATTTTGGCGAGGATTTTTTTGGCATGAGTATCTATCTATCTTGATGATGATATTCATATAACAATTCTCTAGAATTTCGGGCTTTATTTATAAAATTTATAAACATGAATATAAAATTATTATTCATTTAGGACAAAAATAACAACATTGAATTCTTTATAGTCATTATTTTTTAGTTTGAATCTTCAGAAATGCTTTTTAATATTTATTATTATTTTCATCAAAATGACACTCGGGTTTTTTAAAATATCATTCAATCTCATTTTTTTTATTTCAATATTATTATAATGTTTTTAATCAAAATTAGTATAACATACCGTAACAATTTTATTCAAAACTCCTATAATATAAAGCAATTTAACTAAAATTATTTATAGTAATTTTGAACAAAGTTGTTATATATTATAATAATTTTAACAGATCAAATCAACCCAGAAAAACGCTTGGATGACGCTGGGGCCCACATGAAAAGCCTTCGTCGTTACCTGAACTGCTGCGCCTGGTGAAACGCGTGAACCGTCGGTTGGTGGGCCACAAGGAAATCATGCCGGGACCCACACAAAACCGCAAGGGAGATGGGAAGTAATCCAGTGCACGGACAGGATCCCATCACGTACGAAACGGACGGACGCGATCTCTTATCCGTCGCTATTCATTTAACCGCATGGATTCCAGGCGAGCACGACGCCCGTCTCTTCCTTTCTCCTCACCGGCCTCCCGTCTCCATTCCAGATCTCTCAGCTCGATCGTCGCCGAAGATTAAATTTCCTGCGATCGATCTTCAGGTTCCGCGTTTCTTACACCGAAATCTGTGGTTCTGGGGGTTTTGAGCATTTACGTTGTTCCTCATGAAATTGGCGGGTTCTTTCTGGGAAGGGCTTTTCGATCTGCTAAAGGTGGGCGTCTTATCGATTGGATTCTTAAATTTGGTACACTTATGTGTTGGTTGATCTTCCACTTACCTATTTTCATGTGTTTATTTGTTTCATTTTGGTGTATTTGCTTCTCGATAAATCAATGTATGAGAAGGCTTCCTCATACCTTGGTTGTTTATAACTCTCAAAGAGACCTAAAATTTTCTCAGAAGGTTCCTGGTTTAGCATATTGTGATGTTCTTTCCTTCTGTCACAGATGGATGTTTATAATAACTGGTGATTTTGTTTAATTTGTTACACTAGAAGTGAAGAATATTGGGTTTTCCTTCAAATTCGTGATTGCAGTAGTACCATTACCTGCCTTACAACTCCTAATGGGATGGGGAAATATCTTGAACCGGAGGATGAAAGTTTTCAGTCTAGCATTGATTATCTACCTGGATTACAAGGTGCAGTTAGCCACTAGAAGTATCTAGTGAGATTAATTGTTGTTTGTTCACTATTTTAGGTCAGATCTCACTGAGGTTTTGCAATATTGCAGGCCACGCAGAAGAAAGCTGCATGGTTTAGCAGAACCAAAATGGATACTGTATGGGCAAAAACTCATGAGCGAAATGCTAAACGTGTTCTTAATTTGATGATCGAGATGGAAGGTCTGTGGGTAAAACTTGGTCAATATTTATCTACCCGAGCAGATGTTCTTCCAGAGGCTTATATATGTCTTCTCAAACAGTTGCAGGATTCTCTTCCTCCTCGACCATTAGAAGAGGTGACTTGTCCAGGATGAATGTTTCACTAATGTATTTGTATTTTTAGCAATATCTTTGAGCTACTAAGATAGCTCGAGCGTAGATATGATGCTGTGAGTTTGTGATTTTTTGGTTCAAACTGACTTCATTATCCTCAGCTGTAGTGACTGAAGAACATAAAAATTTGCCTTAATGATCATTCAATTGTTGTCACTAGAGTCTCAGTTGCTACTGATGATCTGGGCTCAAATGATTTATGTTTCAGTTACAGAATACTCATCCGCAGATGTACTTGCACAATATTCATGCTTTTGTGCAAACTAACGAAGCCTAAACAAACTGCATAAGTGAATATTATTTATTTTGAAAGTTAGAATGTGTGTTTACTGGAAACAAGTTTATGATTCTTACAACTCTGTTATCGTACAGGTCTCCCAAACCATAGAAAGAGAGCTTGGAAAATCTATGAACGACATCTTCTCTCAATTTGTGGAGGCACCTCTTGCTACTGCATCTGTAAGATCACATTACCCCCATTACAGAATATTGATCCTGAAAATTTTGTGATTGTATCTCAATTATTATATGTGCTATCATGTATATGGGTCCTTCCTCTACCAGGTATGTGCAATTTACCTTTTTTATGTTAATTAATTCTATAAAATTTAAAATGAAATAATTGCAGATAGCGCAAGTTCATCGTGCAACTCTGAAAAATGGACAAGAGGTGGTTGCCAAAGTTCAACATAACAGCATCAAGGAAGTCATCTTAGAGGTTTGCAGTTTTACTTTGTCAAAAGTTACAACTAATTTCGAAATCATCCTTTGATTAGATTATTGGAGCTAATTTGCAGGACTTAAAGAATGCAAAATCAATTATTGACTGGATAGCATGGGCCGAGCCACAATATGACTTCAGCCCTATGATAGATGAATGGTGCAAGGAGGCACCTAAAGAACTTGATTTCAATCATGAAGCAGGTTAGTCTGTTATGGTTTTTGTCTTTGAAGCTTATTTTCTTGTTTCACAATACTGTGATATAAATGTTTTATGCGGAGTCAAGCCTTCACTAATTAGTAACAGAAGTCACAACCCAAGTATGGACTGTTGACAATTATTTTTTGTACCTAGAAAATACAAGAAAAGTTTCAAAGAATTTACGAGTCAAAACTGGGGATGGCAGCTTAAAATCTGCAAATATAGTTGATGTGCTAATTCCAGATGTTGTTCAGGTGTATCTTCATCGACTTTTTTTAAGCAATGCCTATACTATAACTTTTTTTTAAGCAATGCCTATACTATGTTATCATTTATTTAGCTAATAATTTTCCTGATTTCTACGATCAGTCAACAGAGAAGGTTCTTATCCTGCAATATATGGATGGTATTCGGTTGAATGATATTGAATCACTCAATGCACTTGGTGTGGACAAACAAAATCTTGTTGAAGAAATTACACGTGCATATGCTCATCAAATATATGTCGATGGATTTTTCAATGGAGATCCACATCCAGGTACAGTTACTTGTGGCAATTTCTTTGTTTTTTGTTTTTACCTTCTCAGCTGGTAATCTATAAATTGGAATGTTAAGATTCCCATGATTTAGGATAAAGTTTTCTACACTCTCCTAGTTGAACCAGTGCTGCACCCAATGTGAGCTGAGTGTTGGTGTATCTTCAAGTTCAAAATATCTTAAAAGTTTTGTATGGAAATTCTATAAGGATTTCTATCCGCATTTCAAACCTAAAAAATCAAAAGAAAGGGAGCTGAAAGGTTAATTTTATCTGTTCTAGGATTTTGACATACACTACACGTTGGTGTCTATTTTTTTTTGCAGGAAATTTTCTTGTAAGCAAAGAACCTCCGCATCACCCTATTTTACTTGATTTTGGACTTACCAAGTCAATTTCAAGCTCTATGAAACAAGCACTTGCAAAATTATTTTTGGCATGTGCTGAGGTAAATTGCATTACTCCTTAATAGTTAAGATTGCTAGAATCTAAAATGTAATCACCAATAATTGCTTCATTTGTAGTGATGTGCATCTATTTGATGAGCTTGCTGTCTATAAACAATTGTTGCATCACAATATACAGAACATAAAGCATTAGTTCACGAGTAGCCACATGAGATATGCCTAGTGTTGGAGGTCCTACTTAGTGCTCTAACCTTGTGTATAGACATCAATACAGTCATCAGTCACTTGGTCGAGTACTTTCACAGTTTAAAGTACTTTTATATCTTACCACCTGGATGCCAGGCCCATATGCATTCATGCAATGCATTGCTTCTGTGGACTCTCTTTGAAACAAAATAATACAAAATTCAGCTTCTAAGCTAATATGCTATCAAATGATTGATTAGTGTCCAATAATCATTTAATATATCATTCTATGATCAAATTCACATACTTACTACTTAGGTCATATTGATACTTTCAAGAAGTAAACAATTCCGTATGCTTAGTGTTTATCAGATTATGTTCTATTGTGGCAGGGGGACTATGTTGCTCTATTAGCTGCCTTCACAGAAATGGGACTTAAGTTACGTGTTGATATGCCAGAGCAGGCTATGGACATTGCAACAGTGTTTTTTCGCACTTCCACACCATCTAGTGAAGCATTTGTAAGTATGTTTGTTGTCTGCTTCTAGACATCTTCCTACTTTCTTTTTCAGTATGAGAAAATCAATCGATATTAATTATTTTAGCTTAAAATATTGTATGCATTCTTTCTATCAAGGAAAACATAAGAACTTTGTCTGAACAAAGAGAGAAGAACATGAAGGTTCTTCAGGAAAAGATGAAAATGAGCAAAAAGCAAGTTCAACACTTTAATCCCGTAAGTGATAGCAATTTTCTTCCATGATATTCCTCCAATTGCTCCATAATATTTTTAGAATCTATGTATCATATTTCCTTAATTGTGACATTATTCACAGTCTTATTGTAATGAATGAGGACGATCCCATTTTTACAGGTTGATGCTTTCCCAGGTGATGCAGTGATATTTATGAGGGTAGTGAATCTTCTTCGAGGTCTGTTTGCAATTATTCCTTCTATGTTTATACATAATTACATAACGCATTAGAGAGACATTCAATCTTTTTCAGGGCTTTCTTCTACTCTTAATGTCTGTGTTGTTTATTTGGATATCATAAGACCATTTGCTGAATCGACGCTCATAGGGTGACTATCTTGATTGCATTTTTTTTACTCTTAATTTTATCGTATTGTTCCTACAATTATATAATTAATTGTCTTGTTTAATTTTCAAATTTCCAAAATTATGTCATATTCATTTGCTTTAGAAGCACCAGCAATGGGTCACCGACTAGCAACTCATGGATCTATGATTCACCAATTCAGTCTAACGTGGAGGCCAAGTTGAGAAAGCTCCTGGTTGAGCTTGGAAACGAGAGAATACTTGGAATACAAGTAGGTCTAGTTTACTTTGTTCATTATTTGGTGTTTGAGATTAAAATTGAAGCTCCTAATTTAAAATGACTAAATAAAAGAATGATAAAAATAAACTAAGATATCTCGAGTTTCAAACTGGAAATGAAATGTGTCTTTTTGTCTTCTCGTGTTTATCATAGAACACTTGACTTTTCATTTTGAATTCTTTAAGAATTTATGTTAGGAATACTTATTTTGATATTTAATATTTTTAATATCCATTTTTCAATAATTCATATTATCAATAGCTTGAAATGTGCAATTTTCTTTTGTGGTGTTTGCTTCTCTTGTTATATAACTATCTTCCTTATTACTTTCTCTAAAGCCCGTGGTATTCCTTTTCAATCAGTTACTTCTCGAAGTTTAAACCCAGTATTCCAGTAGCCATGATAGTTTAAGTTCAGCAAGCAGACTTAATTTGATTAATTTTATGATTTTTGGATTGCTAGCTTATTCCATTCATTTGTTACTAGGTACTTTCAGAGCCAAACAAAAAATAATTAAATAATAAACCTTGATAGTAGAGACAATCAGACATGTTGATGTACCTTGAATATGAGTGCAGAGGCGGATTGATATTCTTCATGCTATATTTCTAGACATAAAAGTTGTTGGTCTTGCAATTGAATGAGGGCAGTGGCATCATTGTGAAGGTGTAAAGCGTCTTAAAATCTTACTAGGCGAACACACAAGATGACTAGTAGGGAAGAAGAGATGGTAACTAAGGTATAAATCTGTTTTAAGAAAAGGATTGTGCTAGTCTTATTTGGAGAATTGAGAAGGAAATGTTGTTACATATTGGATTAATAAAAGTTTAAAGATGAACAGATGATAACTAAAGTACAAATCTTTTTAACAAAAAAGATTCTGCTAATCTTTTATTTGTAGAATGAGAAGGATCAATAAAAGTTTATAGTTTGTGAATACCTGTTCTCATATTTTATTTAGTTTGCTATGTTCTGTTCCCCTCATCTGCAGGTTTGTGCATACAAAGATGGAAAGGTTATAATAGATACTGCTGCAGGCGTGCTAGGAAGATATGATCCCCGCCCTGTTCAACCGGATAGCTTATTTCCAGTTTTCTCCGTCACTAAGGGAATCACTGCTGGGATGGTACATTGGCTCGTCGACAAGGGGTAAAATATTATCAAGTAGTTCTACACCCTTTTATTATGTATGCATGACCAAATATTTGATAGACCATCAGTGCCGAGGTGCAGACATCTGTAGTTGAATTTCACTTAATTTTTACAAGGGTCACTCTAGATTAAGTGGTAACTACTAGTATTCATATCTTGCTCATTAGGTACTTTCAGTGACTTCCAACACTAGATCAAGTCATTTTACATTTTAGATGAATTTACTTAGTAGCTCCTTTTCACGAATCCACCTATGTGGAAATTTATGCATCTTGTAATTCACTGTTACGCACCACCATAGAATGCTGCGAAAATTGTGTAACTTCTGAATAACTTTCTTATATCTCCACACCTGATTCTACTCACAATTAATAGAGCTCGAATCTCTGAATCGATTTCCCTTTTTTTTTCCTTTTTTACTCTAGTACTGAAAAAAACAGGTGTCATCATTTGGGTAAAGGATATCTTAATGCATTCCTTAAATTTTCAGGAAACTCAATCTCAATGAAACCATAGCAAATATCTGGCCAGAGTTTAGTGGTGGAGAAAAGGATATAATAAAGGTTAGCACTAAGTCTCATGATGTGATCGATCAAAAGTTTTGTTTTCTGTATGTGTTTAATCATTTAGTTTAGTTCTTTCCGTAGGTTCATCATGTTCTTAACCACTCGTCCGGCTTGCACAATGCTATGTCTGATGTGACGAATAGCAACCCATTGCTAATGTGCGACTGGGAGGAGTCTCTTCAGCATATTGCTAGGTCAGTTCCTGAGACAGAACCTGGCTCCCAGCAACTGTACCACTACTTGTCCTTTGGATGGCTCTGTGGTGGTGTGATAGAGGTATACTACTTTTTTTCCTATTAGTTTGTTATTAAATCTGATTTTTTTTTTTGTTTATTCGATGTATGTTCAATTTAAAACAGCATGCATCTGGAAAGAAATTTCAAGAAGTGCTGGAAGAAGCATTCATCCACCCTCTCGGAATCGAAGGTGAACTATACATTGGTATTCCTCCCGGTACGTGAAAATTTCTGCTTTTTTCTCTTTCAAGTAGCTTAATTCGACAAGCATTAGTGTTGTTTTACAATTATTTTCTTCTTGTTCCAGGTGTCGAGTCTCGGCTGGCTTCCCTAACCCTCGACCAAAAGGAACTACAAAATCTCATGGAGATCAGAAGTAGGCCTCATATGCCATCCAGCTTTCTACAAGGTAATTTGGTTGAGGTTGCAACCAACCTTCCTGTTCTATTCAACACACTAAACATTCGAAGAAGCATAATTCCCGCCGCAAATGGCCATTGCTCTGCTCGTGCCTTGGCACGCTACTATGCCTGCCTCGCTACGGGCGGATCCATTCCTCCACCTCATCCATCTACCTCAAAACCTCTCCTCGGTAGCCATGTCCATGCTCCAATGTTCCTTCCTCCCAAGCCTCCTAAGAGGAAATGGAGACTCAAGGAGATCCTAAGCGTCGATCCGCTAAGCAAACGGTCGAAAAGTTCAAATGCAAGCATAGGTAGTCCTAACTCTAATGACCATAATCGCGTAGCCAATACTAATGGAGACCGCAAAACTCTCGGTAGAGTATTCAATAACCCAAAGATCCATGATGCCTTCTTGGGGTTGGGTGATTACTCCGGCTTGGTCATCCCGAATGGTAAATTTGCTCTAGGTTTTAGGAATTTCAGCACCCCGAGTGGTAGTTCGACTAGTTTTGGGCACTCGGGAATGGGTGGATCCACCGGATTCTGTGACATCGAGAATAATTTTTCAATAGCCATCACAGTGAACAATATGTCATTAGGGAGTGTCACAAGAAGTATAGTGCAGCTGGTTTGTTCTGAGCTGAACATTCCCATACCTGAAGAATTTTCAAGGTTTGGAGAGAAAGGGCCTGACATGCTGCTTAATATGGGTCAATAGCTCGAGTTCGGACAGAGAAACACAACACTCTATCGTTCGTACTATGTATCATCTTATATGGTAATATAGTCTTAGAATGAACACGGATACACTCGTGTGGAATGTTGATTTTTTTTTTTTCAAAAAGAAAAAAAAAAGGAAAAAGAAATACAATCATCCTTCACACATACTGTGAACCACTCAGGCAGAGATCAAATGTTGATTGTATTTTGTTGGATGAAACTGTAATCCACATATATCATATATTCATAATATTCTTATAATTTACATAAAAGTATGAATCATATTTATGAAGTTATTTTCCTTGGTCAACGGTTACTTTTACAAATTCTGATTTCATAAAATTAAGATTCAGGTTTATAAAATCTGAATTAACTAAAGTTCCTATAAAAACATATTGTAAGTAGAATAGAATTTATATAAATTTTATACGAAGTTTTAGTATGAATATTCAGAAAAATTTTATATAATGGATTGTATCAAAATAATTCACAATGTTTTGGGGCACTGCAACACCAATAAGAACACATCAACTTGGTCGAGCAGATTCTATTGGGTCTTTTCAACTCCAATTGTTTCTGAACTCACATCTTGCATATTCATTTTACTGTCTTCATTATATGCTTTTATGTGAGAGCTCCCAATTTTTTTTGCAAGGGTAATTTTTTATGTTTTCTGCGATCGAGGGCTTTATATGACTAGACAGATACTTAAGTATATATATACATATATATTGTCTAGCAAGAAAATTGAATCAATTGGTCGATTGATAATTAGTTTCGCTTGAAATTTTTGTATGATGATTCATTGTTTGAAATTTGTGCATTATTATTAACTAGGTTGATTGTGTTAAGGCATATAATGGTAAGTTTGATAAACCCACTAACTATTCTAATCATACTAACTAAATAAGAGGCAAACAAAATAGATCAAGTTGGTCAATTTGGCTTGCTTAGCCTGGATTTGTCAGGCAGCAGAGGCCACAGGAGCAGCCGAGGAAGCCAAACGACTAAGTTCTTGGAGATGGACTAGGCGAACGAACCATCTAAACTGGCAAGTTACACGATCCAATTCAGGAAGGTGCATCAAAACAATTGACAAAATAAAACTAGTAGAATAAATTATTCATATTAATACAACTAAATAGGCAAATATAAACAATGAAAACGGGGATCTCAATTACGGTCGCATCGGATTCCGCGCTTTCAGAGACTAGGTCGGTGCCATTCATCTCGCGGGACGCGAAGCCATTGCCCGTAAAGAAAATCCCTTGGTGTAGTTTTTGTTCGTACAGACCTGTTAGATTATATGACGCGTGTAAATTTCATTAAATTCCATTTCACTATTTACATCAGTCAACGAAGGATATAAGCAGTCAAAACCACTTGGTTATTGAGTCTGTTTGTTAGAAAATAATTTATATATAAAAAATCTTATTTCTATCATTTAAAGATTATTATAATTTCTTTTTCATATGAATTATATATAAAAAAAATTTTCTATCTCTATGTGTAAGCGCTAAGTGCAGCAGGCTCCTTTGGTAGTAGTTACTCAGCTGGCCTAGTCTACTTTATTCAATCTATCTACTTTAACTTAACAAACTTATCTCATTCGCTCACCCCCAATTAATCTAACTCAAGTTGATAGTCTTGAATGGACAAGGACAGATAGTGAAGAACACAAATTAATTTATTAATAGAATGAAAAGTTTGTAGGCGAGTGAAAAACTTATAGTTTCAAACTAAATTTTACAGAGTGAAATGAATATTTAAAATAAAATAAAGAAATTGTGAGCTTGCCATTTATGGACAATTATCAATTGCATTATTCCCTCATGAGTCATGCATCACCACGTTGATGTCTGTGGGCCTAGGTGAAACCTACCCGAGTTGACTGAAATTAATTTAGACAAAGAAAGGACAGCACCGACATGTGATGGAGTCCAGAATCCAAAGAAAGGCCAATTGGAAGTGGTCCCAATCGCCATTGATTGGGCGGCATTTGTCAAACCAGACCTCGTCCAGTGTGTTACAACAAGCGTTTCGTGGTTTGGTTTGCCTTGTCAGGGAGCCAAAGCCAACGAGTGGTCCCTAAATCGAATGCGATTTTCAAAGGGGGAACCAAACGTTAGTCGAAGGCAATAGATGGATACCAGCGATTCATCTGGATTGACCTTTTGCTAAGGTCTAATAACAGCACTGAGTAGTAACCTTTTTAGGTTAACTTAATTCATGGTCTTATTATGAAGTAACAAGGGACATTTGGGAATGAGCATCAAAACCATAAGAACATATTCCTCCAACCACTCAAAAAGCTAGTGAAGTGGAGCATCATCCAACAAAACTAATTCATTATTGCTCCCGGGTTCTGATGCCGACCTCCACCCACTAGATATGGTGTAGCAGTTTCCAGACAGAAGGTTGACTACAGGGGCATCTAATTTCATAAATAAAGACCAACTCGGACAACAATCCAAAAGGTCGTCTAGGTTTGATAGGCACAAGTCAAAAATATTCAAAGCCAAATTGGATTTGTATTGATCTTTTGGAATATTTAGTGGAAAAAAAAAACCAAAGGCTAAAGATTCTTCTACTGGCCATTTGTTTTCCCCCATCGTAGTGGTTGGTCATTTGGTATTGAATCAAACTGAGTGCAAGTGGTGTTTTAAAAATATTAATAAATTGACCTCAGTATCCATCAATACTTTGATCTAATTGCCAAGCAAATAAGCAACAAAGTTAAAACCCTAGCACTTAAATTATTACATAATAATAATAAAGAAGAAGTCAAGCATTGAGAAACCACTCCTCCCTTCAGAGTTAAAGTCCATGTCATCATCCACTATTTATAGTGCCCCAACTGATCCATGTTGCCTTCTTCTATTTAAAGTAATTTGACCCAACTACACACACCATTTAGTCATTGAATTAACTCCTAGTGGTGAAACTCACCCACTTCACCAAATAGGAACCATTATTAATAACACCCACGTGCCGCTTTGTCATCTAATGCTAGTCAACTGAGAGAGCGGGCCCCTCTCGTTTTGACTCCAACTCACCTACCCGGATTTCAAACCAATCTCCAACCCAACTTATTGCCTTAACTCTCGTGCCCATAATTTTTACCCCTGTAACTCTACCCTTTTTAAAATAATTAACGATGTGAACGATAACGGATTAAGAGGAAAAATGCAAGTTAAAATAAAGTTTTGGACAAAATGTTTTTTTTTCTGTTTTTTTTTCTTTTTTTCTTATTACTTTCTTTTTTGGGGGAAATTTTCGCGGAAAAGGGCAGAAGAAATGAGCAGGGAAGATTGAAGACTGCGGGAGAAGGGGAGGACCTCAGATGACGGAGTCGGCGGCGGCGGTGGTCGAGGTATGGCGGTGCTCCCCCTCGTAGGTCACGATCAGCATCAAAGGGTCGTCGGGTGCTCGCTCCACGTGCTTCCTGGCGGGGCAACCGCGGAGGGTGCTGCACTTGTAGTAGCCCCTGCGAGAGAGGTGAATGTTAGGTCGATTCCGAGGCCGTTCGTCGGAGATTCGGTGGCGAAGGAGAATGAGGAGGCGGCGACCCTTACCTGGGATAAGGGGAGCCCTTGATCGGCTTCTGCCCGTACTTTCGCCACGAGTATTCGTCAGCGGGAATGTCGGAAGATTTCGAGCTCGCCGCCGGGACGCGGATCGTCCGCTTGACACGAGATTTCCTGCTTAAAATCAGATTAGGGTTGCATCGGGTTAAGGTAAGTCTGTTATATTGCGATCTTGAAGTTTTTTTGGGTTAAGTTCCAGTTACCTTCTCTTGGAGCAGTGGCAACGCGCGCCGGGGACGGCACACTTGCCGACGACGTGCTCGGAATGTGCGTGAGCATGCTCGTGGCATCGTCGATCGACCGCAGCGGAGATGATCGGAAACTTGCCGGCTGAAACAGGCGGGAGGAGGTGGGATGAGGCAGCACCGAACCGGCCGTTCGACAGACTGCCGTCGCCAGTGACGGAAGACACGAACGAAGGGGTCGCGGGGGAGATCGGCGTAGAGGTGCTGAAATACTCCTTGTTAAATCGGCTGGGCGGCGACGTCTCGCTCGCGGAGGCGGGAGTCGGCTTGGTGAAGTCGAGGGTCCGGGCCTGGGCCTGGGCCTGGGCAGGCACCGCCGCAGGCGGAAGGCGATGTCCGGGAGGCTTGATCCGGAGCGGGACTGGGGCGAGGGTCAAGCTTTTCGCCACAGCGGTTACCGGCTCCGCCGGCGGCGGGGGCGATGCAGTAGGGCCGCGACGAAATCGGGCGTGGCCGGTACGGTTGAGGACGGAGATGAACTTCTTGAACTTGGACACGGTGACGTCGGCGATATCGCGGCAATCGAGTTGTTGCTGGGACCGGCGATCGGAGAGGCGGAGGATGAGGTGCTCCATGGAGCGGAGTCCAGCGGCGCCGGCTTCCTGGATGGCCATCTGCTCCTCTATCTTGGCGTAACTCATCAGATCGACAGCCATCGCCGCAGATCTGAGCCCTAGCAACTAGCAAGCAAGAGCATTTGACAAGGAAGCGGCGGAGGAGGAACTAGCAAGGCGATGAGACCTGAAGAGGCGGGCATTTTATAGGCAGAGGCGAAGGAAGAGGACCGTTCACGGTTCGTGTTAAAGCTGGTTAGTTTCAATCCGACGGTCGAGATCGCCCAGCAAACAATCAAAATTAAATGACGGTTTCCAAATAACTCTATATACACAAGTGGCACGTGCAAGTCACTTGCTCTTATGGTCAACCATCCTTCTCACGGCAAAAAGGTCGAGCGCAGACAAAATTTACATCCGCGCTCGAAGACTTCGATCGATCGGCCTCGCGATTTCGTCGAGTTGATTGCGATTGCGAATGTCGATAAGAAAAGGTAATGGCGATTGGTTTTCTTGTGCGATTCTCTCGCTTGCTGCTTCTCCGCCTCATGCCGTCTGGCTCCCTGTCTCTTATTCCCTTTCACCGGCCAGATAGAATTTGGAGTTAGGGTTTCATTGCTCCCCTTCCCCAACTTGCGCTCCGCCTTTTTCCTTCCCCAATTTTTGCTGCGATTGGCGAATCGGTCGTACAATTGCTTGAGTTGGTTCCCATTTGATAGTATTTTACCGTGAAATTTCGATTTCGAACTTGTTAAACCGTCTGGTTTCTTGTTTAGATTGTTCATTTGTCTTGCATTTGTTTCTAGAGTTCAGAATGATCCTATTCGGTCGATGAAGGCATGTATTGCGCCCAAAAGACTTGCTGACGAATTTTTTCTTCACTTTCTAAAATTTCTTTTTGTTGCTAGCTGAATAGTGCATATACATTCTTCTACTAGTTTATTGTAGTCTTGTGGATTCTAAGTTAATAAATTTATCTTTTCTTCTTAATTACAGATCAATTCATCTCACAACTGGAAGAATCAAACAAACGATGTACGTTTACTCAGAAGTTAATATATTTGTAGAATCGTCGCTGAAATCAATCTCGCTATGTATTAGTCTGTTAGCATTCTCATGATTGAGACGTCTTCAATTGATTAAATAGGTTACATGAAAGTACCATGAAATTTCACCACTGAAGTTTAGCTCTTTATGATTTTGCTTCACACTTGAACATATGCTCGCAATGAAAAACTGTAAGATCTTGTAGTGCAAATATAGAACTAGTAGTCACAAGCTCTCTCCCTCTTTGATAGTCAAGCTAAACATAATTTGAGAAAGCCTCCAGCCATGTAAGTGTTTCAATAATTGTAGATAACTTGTTGAGGTTTGTTATTTTTAGATGCAAAGGCCATGCAATCCTATTCAAAGAACTTCCAGCGCACTGATTGATCCATTGCATTCTTTTTCAAGATTGCCATTAAAGCTTTTGCAACTGAATGTTCAACAAGACAGTAGTGAACACCCTTTGCAGTCCCCATCATTTAGCCATCTACAATTAGGTGGAGTTTTGAACTCATGGAAGAATTTTATTCTTGCACATATTTCTGTGAGTTTCGCATTGTCATATGAAGAGCTCTGGATGCTAAATCATGGTGATGCATTTGGTTTGATTTTAGCATGTAATACTTAAGAAAGTATCAACTGCATATCTAAATACAGCACATATGTTCGGATGATCTTGAGAAATCAATTGTATCTTTGTATGCCGAATCTATTCATGTGGGTCAATTGAGCTACCAGTTCTCATAAAATTGGGTTTGATATTTTTTTAATGTACGTAAAAGCAGAGCCTATTCTGAGTGCCCCTGTAATTTAGGATGATCGAAATTAGTTTTGATGTTTCCTATAGTAACTATCTTTGCTGCCCTTATGTCATAACTCTTATGATTGCTATATTTGTGAATTTTGTTTTGCTTTCTATTGTTTCCTTTTATTTTCTTTGTTTCAACAATGAATTCTAGTTAATACAGTTTCTTGATATTTATTTATTTTTGTTTAATGATCACCAGATACTCTAAGTGGATGGTTGACAATTTTAACAAATTCTGACAGTGATTTCCCTGTTACTAATAGACGAAAAAACATTCAAGCTGCACCCTTACCTTATGGACTTTGGGAATGTTAAACAGGATTTGGATTGGGATGGTATAACATGTTCGATCTGCTTTTGAACTTCCCTCACAATGGTGTGCTACTTCATAGCTGGTCATATGAGAAAGGGTGTTGTTCATTCATTTGGGATACTGATCAAAGCCACTCAAACTGCATGGAGTGGTTCAAAAGTGTATGGAATTCCTGCAGCTGTAAAAGTCACTTCTGCAAATGGAGTTGCTATGGTTTGTTTTTGAGATGTATCATCTGAGTCCTAGCAACCAACCAACCTGCCCACTGTGCAGGGGAGATATGACTGGGTGGCTCGTCATCGATGAGGCTTGCATCTACTTGAACACAAAGCAACAGTGCTGTGAAGAGAAACATCGTACATATGTTGGCAATTTTCATGAGCTCCAGAAACATGCTCAAGTGAAGCACCCTTATTCATGCCCTTCGAAAATTGATCCCCTACAAAAACTGGATTGGGAAAATGTCCAGCAGCCATCAGAGATCGTAAATGTCTTTAGTAGTATACACACAGAAGTACCACACACGGTCTTATCAGGGGACTATGTCATTGAATATGGGGATTCAGAAACAGGTGATGAGTTTGTATATCTTAGGACTTCTAGAGGTCGTTGGTGGAGCTCTCTTTTGTCTTGTAGATTGATTCTGAAATTTAGGTGCTTAAAAATTTGATGGAGATCCTTCGATGTTTCCGATGTTTCATACATAGGCGAAGCTTTTTCATCCTTCGATGTACGAGAGTACAGATTCACTGAAACAGATAATGGACTTGTGCAAACAGATGTTGGTGCTGCCCCATCTCTAGTGATTCGTAGCCACTACAGGCGAGATTATTTATGCCTCCGAGTTTTGACTACTTTACTAAATATAATCCAGTAAACTAATGCTAATTAGTATAGCAATTGCTAGATTCATGGCTTTTAGATTCATCTTTCTGATATCTTTTATTATTTTGATATGCACAGAAACGATCCAAACCAGTTGAGATTCTGTGCAGAAGCTAGTTTGATGCTCTTTGGATGCATTTTTCAATGACCATCGATGCTGAGGAAGAACTTGCAGCATCTAGTTGGTCATTTTAGGTTGTTGTCTTCCTGTTAGATTTAGATCACTCTGAATGGCATATATAGGTTTTACTGTCTTAGTAACTATTGAAGTCCTTAAATGAATGCCAAAATTACTGTTGAATAAGCATTGTTGCGTTTGGTTAGAATAGTGAGCTTGGCACTTGATGACTAACCTGTAAAGTGAGCTGATAAAGACCTTCCCAACAAACAGGGCACTGAAGCAGTCTGATCCATTCCTCAAATTTGTAGTGTGCTGGCAAAGACAGAGACCTGCTTCCATCGTCCACCACGTCTCGTTTAGGTATCTGCCTTTCTTTACCAATGCATTGCAAGCGACTGAAGTCCTGAAATGTTAGTCTACAGCCTAAAGCCAACTTTTTGGCAAATTTATTTGATTCATCATCACATGGATGCTCTGTGCAGGTGTGGCCTACTCAATCTCCAACTCATCCTTTGTCTTCTTCCTAGATATTTGAGAATTTATCAGCATTCCAATCCTTGGAACTGAGTCGAAGTGCCTTCAGCTGATATAAACCTGCCTTCTTCGTCCATCTCTTCCAAGTTCTGACTCATGTTTATTGAATCATAGATATTTGCTGCCAATTTATTGATGTAGAATCCATCTAAAAAGGAAGCTTTTTTAGAGGTAAAAATGGAGTTTTGGACCACCCTGGCGTCGTTCATGGGGTTGTTCGCCTTGTGCCAGAGCATTCTCCATGCGGTGCTGCCGCCGGAGATATGCTTCGCGGCGGCGACTGTCTTGCACAGGCTCTTCCTTTGCTTTTCCACCTATTGTTACTATGATATCACTGAGACCGACGGCGTGAGCACCAACGAGCTCTACCACTCGGTGCAGCTCTACCTGAGCCGCTCCGCGTCCGTCGCCGCCACGCGCCTCAGCCTCTCCCGTGGCCTCAACTCCTCCGCCTTCACCTTCGGGCTGAGCAGCCACGACCGACTGGTGGACACCTTCCGCGGCGCCACCGCCACGTGGGAGCACGTCGTGACGCAGCGGCAGGCGCAGACGTTCTCGTGGCGGCCGCTTCCGGAGGAGAAGCGCAGCTTCACGCTCCGCATCAAGAAGAAGGACAAGCCCCTGTTCGTGCCGGCATACCTCGACCACATCATGGACACCGCCACCGAGCTCCGACGCCGGAGCCAGGAGCGCCTCCTCTACACGAACTCCCGTGGAAGCAGCGGAGGCATGGAGTCCCGCGGCTTTCCGTGGGAATCTGTCCCCTTCAAGCACCCCAGCACCTTCGAAACGCTCGCCATGGATCCGGAGCGGAAGGAACTGATCATGGCCGACCTCAGGGATTTCGCCGAGGGCAAGGCCTTCTACGAGAAGACCGGCCGCGCGTGGAAGCGCGGCTACCTGCTCTACGGCCCGCCGGGCACGGGCAAGTCGAGCATGATCGCCGCCATGGCCAATTTCCTCGGATACGACGTCTACGACCTCGAGCTCACAGAGGTCAGCACCAATTCGGAGCTCCGCAAGCTCCTGATGAAGACCACTTCAAAATCCATCATCGTCATCGAGGACATCGATTGCTCGATAAACCTCACCAATCGAGGCCCCAAAAAGTCGCCGATCGATTCGCCGTCGCCGTCGCCGGAGGACCCCAATGCTGCCTGCCCAAAGACGATAACTTTATCCGGCCTCCTCAATTTCACCGACGGATTGTGGTCCTGCTGCGGAAGCGAACGCATTTTCGTGTTCACCACCAACCACGTCGAGAAACTCGACTCGGCGCTGCTCCGATCGGGCAGAATGGACATGCACATACTGATGGGCTACTGCTCGTTCCCGGCGCTCAAGATCCTGATGAAGAACTACCTAGGGATAGAGGACGGCGAACTCGACGAAAAATCCGACCTTGTGAACGGATTGGAAGCGGCCATCGACGAGGCCGAGATAACTCCGGCGGACGTCAGCGAGATCCTGATAAAGAACCGGCGGCGGGAGAAGCGCGCGGCGTCGGCGGAACTGCTGGAGACTCTCAAGGCCCGGGGGGAGAAGAGGAGGAAGGAAGGAGGGAAGAAGAGTTCCGGCGACGGAATGGAAGTGGAGGAGGAGGAGAAGAGGGCATTGGACAGCCCCAAGGAGAGCGGTCAAGCAATGGAGGGCAGAAATGGCAAAGACGAAGGAGCATTGTGAGGAGAAACCTTGCCCGCCATGTGTTCGCTGAAATGCCTCTCTGCCAATGTGATTATCGAATAAAGAGTTGGTGTCTAGTCTTTGCCATTCTACCCATTCCATTGTGAACTCCATCGAATCAATATTTGGGCTGTTGTTAGATTGCATGTTTTGAAGAAGAATATGAAGGTTGATATGTAAGTACTTATCGATTGCATCAAAAACTTTGTTGATAGATGTCTTGCCTTCTTTGATTACGGTCTCACAGCGATTTACTTCACGATTCTATCTTTTGCGAATAAAGTGAAGGTAAACTAGTCAATTTTATAAAGATCTAACTAAATCAATATTAGTGATTTAAATAGGTTAACGTGCAAGCCCTTATACCCTGGCCCACGTGAAGAGGGCTTCTATCACTACCCAACTTTCAAAATTATGTTTGCCCAAATAATATAATAATAAGCCCTTCCCCCCTCATAATGGCGACGAGCTCGGTGCACGAGTGCATTCATGGTACGAGAATCTTAGTGGAAGAGTACATACGGAGAAAGAATGATGCATAAGAAGTGAACCGGAAGGATTTGGTGCATTTGAGGGACAAAAAGTATGTTGGAGGAAATCTTCACAAGATATGTTGGTGAGTTGAGTTGAGTGAACTATACTCGGGATGAGAGTAGAGATTCAACTTAGATAAACTTTGTCACAGTCGATTTGAATTAGAGTTTCGGACAACCCTATGCATTAATTATATACTTATCCTTTGAACAAGTTTGAGATCCGAGCAATTTGGGTGGTTCGACTGATCAGAAGGACCTCTGGGCGACTAGAAGCACAAGTGGAGCATAGGGTCAAGTAAGTCAATCAAATATCTAGATTAACTACATATCCAAACAACTTGAGAAGTTTTGAGCTATTGGAAGCTAAAGACACATAATCACACTCAAAATACCTACTTCATGTTACTGTTCTTATTGCAAAAGTCTTACTATATAACTTGTAGTGTTGATCATTCATTATATAAGAGATTTTTCCACCTTCAGTATTTTACCGAAGATTAGAAAGCAATGGGCGATATCGTACATAGGTCTTGGAGTAGTAAATTCTAGAGTTCTGATCTAACTAAAATATTATGTCTCTTTATGTGTGTGTATATATATATATAAAATAAAAGATAGAATATTTTTAGTTGCAGATAGGCTATTTATCTCCTCCCTCTTTTTTTAGTAAATCTAAGTGTCCAATGCACCTTCACTACACTATCATTGTAATTCACATGTCAACTTTTAGTATGATGCTACTCAGGGTAGTAATTTGATTCTTAACCACTAGACCAAGTTTTGTCTGCCAAGATCCTTCAAGTTTTCTGAAATGTAAATTCTATTTACTAAAGTTAAAAAAGATTCTATCAAAGAGAGAGGCAAAAGAAGTTCAAATGCTTCAATATATATCATGTCCTTTTCATAGATGGAGATTCTAAACAAAAGACAATTGTCCTAGCAAACTTAACTTTATGGGATGCAATTGTTTGGATGCTCAAAAGAAGTCCCCAACTCAAACTGATAAGGATGGTACAAGTTGTTGTCAAGGTTTTAGGTGTGAGATTTGTCTTTGCTCAAATGAAAACTCAATTCCAAATGTGTTGTTTGGATGCATTTCCCCCACAACCTTCAATACATTTTAATAATATGCTCTTCACATTTGATGACTCATGCCAGATAAGGACTGAGTCACACAAGAACAATAAGAAATTTTCATTTTATTTCATTTTGTTTTTTTTAAAACAAAAGTTAGGTGACATATTTAAGAATGGAGTCAAAGTGGTAAACACTTTACCTAAGAAAAATAAAAGAATAAAAGCTCTCATTTCTCTATTGCAAAGTGTCACTTGGCCTACTACAAATTGAAATTGGTGTGTTACCATTTTGTTCAATTTTTTCATCAACTAAGTGGATGCACTAAGAGCACAAGTTTTTGGTCCCCTTTTATAAATATATATATAGAGAGAAAAAGAGAGAGGGGGATGGTAAATAAGTTGAGCCAAGATTTAACGTGTTTAAATTTGTTTAATAAGATAATTGAGTCAAATTAAGCTGAGTCTAAAATGAACTAAACTGTTGAAATGATTGTTTAATCTGGGTTTAGTTTCTTTTTTTTATGAGCTTGAGCTTGGTTCATTTAAGATGTTATCGAACTTTCAATTCAAGCTTCTTTAAAATTTTTATATTTTAAACTTATTTAATTGTTATTATACTTGTTAATATAAATTTATTTATTTGTTTTAAAAGTTTTTTATTTATTTAGCATGTTGATAAGAGTTCTATATCACAAATATTATTCATGAATATTAACGAACTGAACACATATATATTCAAACTTATTTATTTAGTTTAATAAATCATTCAAATTTATTCATTTAATTGATCTTATATATATTGAATGATTATAAATAAATTTCTTTCAAATCGAATATCAAAGTTATTCATAGATGTTCGGTTCATTTACCATCTTAAGTTGATCTTTCTATTTTATGAACCATTATTTGGGATTTGTTTTAAATAATTCTAAAAACAATTAAAAATAATCTTTTAAAAAAAGGCCAACCCAATTCATTCTGGACCGGGCTCGAACTAGACCTTGCTCATTGTGGCCCGAACCGGGCCGGTTCTTCACGGGCCGAAACCCCGTGAATCCCTATTTCTCAGTATCTGGCTGTGTGGATCGCCCTCTGCTCCCGATATCTCCGCCCATCTCGCGGCCCGACTTGCCGCCGGTCGCCGGACTCGTTCTGCTCCAGCCCTCTCCCTTCCTCTTGTGGTGTGGTCACCTTCCTCTACCGCAGATCAGTCTCTCCCGCAGGTCATCCTTAACCTTCTCCCTCGCGGCCTCTGTCGCTGCGATGTCGCATGCCTATCGTCCCCTTCTGATTTCGCTCACCATTCTCACTCGCTCGCAGGCCAGTCGCAGCGTCCAGTTTCCCTGGTTCAGCATCTGCAAAGTTGGCCCTCTTCTCCTCGACGACGGTTCTTCTTGAACTCCGAGGCAGGAGAATTAGGTGATAGACTATTTTGTTATGTATTTAATTTCCGTATCTGGAGTGTTCATATTCATTATTCATTTAGTTAACATTTTTTATGAGTTTTTGGAAGAAAAATCTTCTGGATAAGATGCTTGAAGATCTGGATACAAAATCCTCATGTTGATCAACTTCAGCATCGAAAATTAAACAGTTTAATTTGAGTGATTATGAGATTTAGTGAGGTTTATCATCTCAGGCAGTCATTGTAACTGATTTCTTTAGTTACACTTTTAGGGTTTTTTTTTTTGGTTCTGTTTAGTCAAGTACCTATTTGTTCGGGGGTATCGGCAATCATAAATGGGTGGGATAAGGTAGTCTTTTGTCAAAATAAGCCTGGTACTTAGCGGTTTGTTGGTCGGGTTTGTGTATTATGGCAATGGATGCCTGTCCCATTGCCATCCCTATGAGAAGTCTCCACCATTTGAGAACACCTTTTTCAGAAAGAGGAAAAGCTCAAAGATCTCACTTCCAAAGGAAACAGTACCTTGATGGGTTCGCATGTTTGGATCAATGAGCAAATTATGCTAAGTAAACACTATGTTACTTTCATCTAATGTTGAATCCAAACAAACCTTGTATTGAACCTCATTTCTTTCTATTGCTTGCTTCACTACTATTTGGCTTAGAAATCTAATCCTATCCAAATGTTTCTCAAAACTCCCAACTCTCTTTTGTTCTGTCATTCCAAGCTACTTCATGTCTTCAATCATTCTGTGGTACATCCATTGATGAATGTTTCAGAGGTTTATTGTATTCCTAATCGCATTCTTTAGCTTAATAAGTTTTGTCCGGGCTTACTTCCTGAACTCCCAAGTACAATAATGCTGTGTTAATTGTTCCTCTTAGCTATGTGCTGGATTATTTTCCAGCAACTAATAGCATGATCTTGAATCATCACCAGCACCAAAGTTTGTCTAAATCTTAATGATTTAATTTATTTGAACATTACTGGTGAAATTATCTCGCGTAGAGCTCCACAGAGGGATAGGTTTCATGGAGCCAACCCCAAATAGTTGAGAAGACAGTTTGATGATGATGATGATCAGAAAATTTTGAATGTGAATGAAACAGTCAATGTTCTAGATGATAAAATTGTGATTTGAAGCAATGAAAATGAATTCCATGCAGCAAGGATGATTCCTAGCCCTAAAAGTTCACCTGAATGCATTTCTGTTTTGAAATGTTCAGGGTGTTGTTCCATCAAAATCAATGAATTTCTATTAAATGAGATTTGGTGTAACAATGGTCGATGGCTATGAGATTTATAATTCTGTTCCTTTCTATCTGTTCTTCTGATCAGTTAATGTCAGCATAATTTTGATGCATCCTTGCTCAATTATTATTTGTCTTGCTTTTAAAACATATTGAGAAATGCACAGGACGATAAAACTACCACATTTTCGCTTCCTCTGAGTGGACAGAAGAAGTGCAGTCGTAGACGCAGCTTGAACAACTCCGAGTAAAATGGTGGATGCATGGTGGTCATTACTAGGGGCTGCAATTCCAGCAATCATAGCAGGTCAAGCCATCAGAGCCAGAAGACGATATGCTGAGGAACAAAGGCTCAAGAATGCTCGCGGGCGCGAAAAGAACTCCGATGAAATCTTTGTTTGTGAGAGAGTTTGTACTTCCAAGAGAATGTTGAAGAAGGTGGGTGCATTTTCAAAGGATCCGATCCTCGACACCTGTGTCACCGTATGCGGCGTTTCGGAACTGGATGCCTGCGCTGATGCCTGCGCGAGGACTGTTTGTGTTAACCAACACCAGGTGCCCAATTGGAACGACATCTGCATGAAAAAGTGCCAAAGCGAATGCCTCAGGCTTTCTGCATCTTCAACTTAAATTGTGCATCCTTGACCGAAATAAAAGCGGTTACCGGATTTTATCTGCAAAAGTAGTTTGTAGCATTGTTTTGTTTGAAATATTGCCCGCAAAAATTGTGAGATACTTACCGTTTCTTCTGGCATGTATTTTGAAACAAACGATTTTGTTGAGAGCATGAACTCTATTAGTAATGTCAATATACTAGTTTTTTGCTTGAGTATACTAAATTTTACGGTTTTTTCCCGTTAGGTGTTTGTTTCCTTGGGAAAAATTTTGAGTTTATTTTTCCCCAACAAATGTTTGCCACATGAAATACATGATGGATAATAGATGCAAAATTCTGCATTGTTATTTTTTTCCCATTCGAAAAAATAATCCACAGACAAGTTCGTAAATCTGTCTACCCATTAGGCAAATAGAATAAAACAAAGAGTAATTCTCCCCTTTTATGGAGTAAACAAAGAAATTTTTTAAGGTAGAACTCTTTTCATAATTTTTATTCCTCCGGACCCCGCATCAAGCTCCTCCCAAGCAAACAGTTAGTAAGTCTCATGCTCTTTAGAAGAAGGTGCTTCTGTCCTGCTGAGTAAACAAGCTCTGAATGAAGAGAATTATAGGCAACTAGAGCAGCTTTAAATCAAGGAATCAACTACCATGGCTGTGCATCTCCCTGCCCAGGCAGACTGGGAACTTAATTGTCAGAAGTTTTACATAAATATGAATCCTCAATAAGCAACTGATATAATACTACTCAGGTAATTCGTAAATGTGATAGATAGTAGAGGAAAAATATGTGCAGGAATATCTAGATTAACCACTAGTTCCATTGAAACTCCAGTTTAGTTCTTGATTCTGCGCTTCCTCGAGGATGCCAAAGTTTTACTCTCCGGTGCTTTGTCAGTTGTGTTTGAGAGTAGCAACTCTGCTGTCTCATTCTCTGGATCCACTGCTTTTGCTTTTCTTTTCGTTGAAGGATTACTTCGTGCCGATTCAATATCAATCTTGGGGGCGGTGAGGCTTGTTGATTCCTGATCCTTTTTTGAGTCGTCTTCAGTGGATTTACTCTTTGAAGCTTCATTTGAAAAAACGTCCATGCTATCATTCAACTCGAGGATATTGTTCTTGGAGTCACTTCCAGATTTAGAAGATACATTCGCCTTCAAACTATCCAGCTTGGGGTCATTGTCAATGCTCAAATTGCAAAGTTTGGGTGGTCTACCTTTACGGCGGCCACTGGATGCAGTTTCAATATTCAACTTCTTTGAAATGACACTTGAATGGGGACCATCATCAACGTTAGAAATGTCAACTTTGGGTGGTCTACCTTTACGACGTTGACCACCGGATGCTGTAGCACTGCAGACAATGAGGATGTTAAAATTTTGCAATAGAACTGTATAAGAACTAGAAATACAATTATCATTATCAACCTTGGTAGTGGTGGTTCTATATTCAACTTCTTTGGAATGGTATCTGAACTGGAACCATCATCAAGGTTCGCAATGTCGACTTTGGGCAGTCTACCTTCACGGCGACCACTGGATATTGTGCCACTGCAGCCAAATGAAAATGTGAAAGTTTTGAAATGAAGCTGTATAAAAATTAGATGTATATCAAAGTATATCGTTATCAACCTGACTGGTTGTGTCTCTTTATTTAATTTCTTCTGAATGGCACTTAAGTTGGGACTGCCTTCAAGATTCAAAAGGTCAACTTTCGGTGGTCTACCTTTACGGCGACCACTGGACAAGATGCCACTGCAGCCGATAAGGATGTCAAATTTTTGTTTATGAAAATTATAAGAACAAGATATACAGTAGTATTGTCCAACCTAGTTGGCGTCGTCTCTGTATCCAACTTCTTCAGAATGGCACTTGGGCTGGGACCATCCTCATGGTTTGGAATGCCAACTTTAGGTGGTCTACCTTTACCACTTGACGTGGTTCCACTGCAGCTAATAAGGATATCAAATATTTGTGATGAAATTGTATAAAAACTACAAATACAAGTATCATTATCTGACCTAGTTGGTGGTATCTCTATATTCAACTTCGGGTTGGCACTTGAGCTGGGACCATCATCAAGGTTCAATTTGTCAACTTTGGGAGGTCTTCCTTTACGTCGACTACCTGATGCTGTGCCACTGCAGCCAATGAATGATGAGGTTAAATTATTTTGATGAAACAGTGCACGAATTAGAAACACAGTTGTCATTGCTAACCTAGTTGGTGGTGTCTCTATATTCAATTTCTTTCCAGTGGCACTTAAGCTGGGACCATCATCAAGCTTCAAAATGTTAACTTTGGGAGGTCTACCTTTACGACGGCCACGAGATGCTGTGCCACTGCAGCCAATAAAATTAATTATTTTTTGATGAAGAAGTGTAAGAAGAAAAAATAGTAATTACCAACCTAGTTTGTGGTGTCTCTATATTCAACTTCTTTGAGATGGCAGTTGAGCTTGTTCTTGCTCTCTTGCGTTTAGGCCTGATCAAGCATGTCATACAAGATCAATTGCAAAATTTGGCAGAAAATTCTTACTTGTTAAATTCTTCTGGAATTGCAAATTATATACGTTTGAGAAAAGATTCTGCTTTTAGTGAAAAGGTAAATTCTCTTGAGAATCAAATTCAGAACAAGTTTTTCTAGTACCTCTCTATATGAGTCAGAATTACCTACCTACTTACCTACCAATATAGTATATGGGTCAATTTTTACTCACCAGTTAATCAATGTTCTAAGCTTATTAAATCGTTACGAGGGCAGCATTAAAAACATCACAGTGAGAAGATATCAAAAACATAAAACAGAAAAAGTGAAGCTATGATAGCACACCACAACAAAATGGTAAATGGGATCAACCTGGCTTGAGTATAAGGATCTGTTCCATTGTGGTACCCAAATTTATTAGATCAGTACAAAAAATCTGATAGGAATCAAAATGTCTGGGAGATGATAATACATCGAATCATGGAAAGATGAAATCCCAGACTACTATTAACATCTAAACCATTATGAAGATTCTCTTACTAGGAAACACTCAATTAGTTTCTACAAGTATTTGCTCACCATCCCTAGCATAAACTTAGCTCGTGCAAAGGATCCATTAAAATGTCAAGTCTAGATCTGTCAAAATAAATTTTCCTTCCAACAGTGACAAAGGGGAGAGTTAACATGATTGAACTATTTAAGTACAAAAAGCATTTTAGAATCAAGTTTCTGATGCATTAAAGCTGAAACTAGAGGCAGTTTTTCATTTTAAAAAAAAAACAAAAATGCAATGTAATGCTTGTCAGCTGGTGATGCTTCAACTGAAAATAATACTTACTCTTCTGAGGAAAAAGGATTGCTCGAGTTTTTTGCTGGCTCCTGCAGATTAGATTAGCAGAAATTATTCTTTATATGAAACAAGTAAGAATCAGTGGGGAATTTTGACACACCACATCCATGCCACCATCATCATCAGTAAATTTCCAGCACTCTTTTATCAATGATAGTTTCTCTACGTCTCCATCAGTGTAGACAATCTGAACAATATAGAACAGATTCACAAAGAATAAAAAAAGAAAGCAATGGGTTCATCAAACAATGTATGTCTGACAAGGTTGCAACTTTCTACCTTGTGTCTTTGTGAAGTATCATCGTAGGAAACAACAACACCATCATAAAACCTGAAGGCCATAAAGAGATTATTAATTGGAAAAAAATTATAAAAAAAATTGTTGATTATGATATGACCAATCATCAGAGAAGCAAAGTGAGCAGTTCGCTCCCAGAGAACAAACTCAAGCTCAGTGAATCTATGAACCTATAGTCAGTAAAGCAAAAAGACAGTAGTGTCCAAAGAACACATCCAGGATCACTGAACCCGAGAAGAAACTTTTATATTGGTCAAGTTTACGGCTAAAAATGCAAAAGGTTGAAGATTAACAAGAAGCTTCATGTTGGGATATGAGCAATGTTACCCCCATGCTAAGTTATATTTGCAAAAAAAAAAAAAAAACACACGTAATATTCCCACCAATGAGTCAATTAAATCCTCAACAACATTTTTAACACTTTGTTGGTGTGTATGCCAAGTTTTGCATTTTATACCACTTCTTTATACCTGTATGCTAGACAAATTTGTAATGATTTCTTTGCCACCAAACATAAACTGCACCTGTGGAATCGGAAACTACCTGGTAGCATAGTTAATCGGAATTTAATTGGACATTAAATATCTGAATACCAATAGGTAGTGTCTCCATGCTAATTGGCAAACAATGAACCAAGGTCCAAATGCCAACATTTAAAAAATCTGCAGTCGGCATTAACTTTGATCAAGTATTAAAAATCCTACAACAGTTGAAGAATTAATAGCAATGTAAGTACATATAGTTCAATAGTAGGAATAAAGTCTAATGTACCCAAGCGCAAATAACTGAGATTTCTGGTTTGTTGATGTTGTTGTGCAATGGCAATGGAGAAACCTTCAAGTATCTTTGTAAATCTGAGGTTGATAAAGTAATACATCCTACTATGATCATGGGCCAAAAGAAAACTATGAGAAATACACACTGCACAACAAGAAAAACTAATGACAAGATGGGCAAACATATGTTTTTCAATGCGACAACTTATTGCAAGCACCATTCATGGAGATGATAAAATGGCCAGTGCCTATCTTACAAAAATTGAGCCCAAAATAGATCTGGTACAATGCTATAGCAACAATAACATTCATTTGAATTTGAACGATCTTGAAAGAGAAGGTAGGCTACCTCTTATCTATTGGCCACCATACCCTGATTCGTGAACCAACAAGACGCCCATCAAGATCTTTATAACGAGTTGCTGTTTCAGAAATCTAGCACAAAGCCAACACCATTTCTAAAACGCATTTTAAGAAATAAAGAGGGAAGAATTTGGACAATAATAAAGAAAATTTTTAAAGGAAGAACGAAAAGAATTTCGATAACAAGACAACAAAGGAATTTGACTGGAGAATTAAGATACATTTTCAAAAACAGGAATTAACTAAACTAATGCACAAGAAAAGAAGATATATGATATATCCATACAAGTGAGGAAGAACATAATCTAGAATGTAAACTTCAATTTGGGTCAATATGATCTGCAAAAAATATTCTATGAACTAATTCTCTGGCATCAGAGGCAATATGTTAATTTGTAAATAGTACAGACAACGATCATAATAAGCATTAGCTACATAGTAAACTGGTACCAAATTTACTAACTAACCTAGTCACACAAGAAAGTGAACGATTTCATAAATTCAATGAGAAATTGTGCTTAATAGAGTTAACCTAAATATCAAACTCACTAATTACAGTTCAATATGAGATGAATTCAACTACAGCCAGAAAACCCACCAATATCAAATGTGGAACATATGCACATGTACAGATACAAAAAAAATCAAAGTGTTGCAATGAATGAGAAAAGACAAACTATAACTATGAAGATGAAAATCAAAATACATGTCAATTTGAAGTAAAATGAAAGAGCTAAAACTATGAAAATGTGTCAAAAAAAAAACAATGGCATTCTGAATGTTATATAATAAAGGAATTTGCATAAAATACAATAAGAAATAGCATATCGAGGGAAGATCACATACTAATAGGCCAAAATATAAGGCCAGCAAAATTTTAAATCAAGTCCAATTAATCAAGAGACAGATCAACATATGAAGTACATGTCTTAAGCTTGAATAGTAATTCCATGTTGCTACAGTGGAATTATGATTGCTTTTAAAAAGAAAAAGAAAAAGAAAAAACATGTAATACGCCCACTCAATCATATATATTCATACATCTTTCAATAGACCTTAAAGATAGCATATAAATGATAGTGAACCTGCTAGAATAACAGAGCTAGAATATCTGCATAATTACTAGTAGAAACAAAATCCACATCATTTTCATTCATGCTTGTTTGTCTTACCAGCACCAATGAACATATAGCAGGATAGGTTTAAAAAGCACAATCTACAATGCATCTCCAGGGACCGCTTTCTCTAACTAGTGGAGCTAATACCTTGACTGAAAAAGTAGACTTTATCCCTAATACCTTGACTCAAACACTAAACTTGGGATCATTGTGATTGAAACTGGCACTTGAATGAATACAAAATAAAATGTGCAAATCTACAGAGTAAATCACTTTGCACATTATTTCATTGGACAATATTTACATAAAAGACATTGCAATTGAAATGAGGTGCTGACATGAATGTATAAGCTTTTAGTAAATAGAATCAAAACTGTTTTCACTCTATTAATTTTAAATAGTGAGATGTTAACATTTAAATAAACTTAAAAGAGAATTATATTGATAAAAATTCAAGATTGTTTGGGACAGAGAAATGATCAAGCTAATTTGACACGCAAAGACAACTGCTCGTAGCGCTAACTTAGGTATCACTTCTTCAAGCAAATTAAAGGAATTTTGGTAATGAAGCATTATATACGGGACATTGAATAAACAAATCATTCCCTGGCATTCTCAAATAATAAGGGGTTATTGAAACCTAATCAAGCTCTCAAATTTTGAACAAAACAGTCACTACCTTGACTGTCTTGATCTCCAAAGATATCTACATTTTTCTTGAAACATCTATATCATAGAAAATGAACCAATCGCATATGATCCAATGTGAAATGCTTGCCAAAGAAAAGATTTAGGAGTAAATTCACATGCATGTTTGATTAACTTAATTCAACACGTTTCCAGTACTATAACTTAAATATATTTATATGCATGTACCTCTTCAACATCATGGCAGCGTTTCCTGTAAGATTTTGTTTTACCACTTTGCTCTAAGTTGTCACTAACTTTCGGTGTTTCTGCGGCAGACTTTGAGGAGATCAGTTCCTGAACAAGATGCCGAAGAAATGATTAAAGCCCTTGATGTCCAACATAATAGGAAATTCTACCTTATCATATACAGCAATAAGCACTTGATTTATCCTTCTCAAACAAAATAACTGCATGAGTTCAGCATAGATTTGCAATAACCTGATTTAAGGATGTATACAGTGAGTACCTTTTTAAAAAATAGAATCAGAATAAGGAAACAAAATGAGGTCAAAAGAAACAGTAACCACACAGACACAGACACAGACACACAGGTATATGTCTGATATAATTACGCAGCATGTACAGCTGATACCAACCCCGTGAAGATTCATTTCCAATCCTTTCTGCTCTTTCAAGATTATTAAAAAGCAAAATCTCCAATTTTAGAACTATCCACAGTTCTATAGACAGGCATAATCTAGAATATTAACAACTTGAACAACAAAAAGGTTTATGGGAAGAGATGCCCCCTCCTATCTAGCTAGTCCATTAGTGTTGCTGTGAGCTCCACCTCACTTCAACAGTAATGAACTTATGAGATTAAGAAATAATGTTAGAACAATTCCCTAGCAACTAGTCAAAAGCATGGGTCCTATTATGGTAGTCATCCAAAGGCACAATCAAATGAGATGGAAAGACTCAAAATAATATCTGGATTTTATTATCCTTACAATCAAAAAGTAAACGAGCATAAAAAATTGTATTATTACTAAGCAATGTATAATTAGAAAACAAAGAAGTAAAGATTAGTTTGGTAGCCATTGTCAGATATTAGATTAATAGGATTGTTGGTCTACTAAGTTTAGTCTCATATTACTACTAGATTTAGGGCTTCATCATGAACCTATATATTACTGTGTGATGGTCATCTAATTAACAAGTAATAAAATATTTACTTTCTCAAAACTCTTTAGACAAATATTACGTGAAAGTTTAGGAATCAATTTTTACTGAAGTTTCATTAGACAAAAAATTTAAACTCATTACCAGGAAAATTAGAGAAGCACAATAATGTTGCAGAATTGGATTAGGGGCCAACCCTTTTAGGATGTTTAGAAATAAGAACTATACAAAAAACCACAACTGTAATAAAGTCACCTCCAAAGTTGATTCTTCATCTAATTTTTTGGCAATGAGATGATCATGATCCTTTAATTTGGATAATTGTGATTTTTGCTTCAAATGACCTTGATTGCTCTTACTTGAGAAACCTTTTGTTCTTGATTGTCTCTGGGGTTTTTCTTCCAACCCCATTGCTGATGGTTTTTCTGTATCAAAATTACAAACACCATCTGAATCCATCTGCAACTGTGAGTTTTTTAAGGAGGTGGCTTCACCCAACATCTCAGAAATCCCTTGTTGTAAAGAGGAGGCAAACTGCTCAACTTCTCCACTCCTTTGCCTTGAACTAGCTCTACCTCGGCCTCGGCCTCGACCTCGACCTCGACCTCGACCTCGACCTCGACCTCGGCCTCTTCCTCTTTTTGGTGTAGCTCTATCCAGAAATTCCTTCTGGGGCGGCAATGAATCTTGAACAGCTCCAATATCTGCTAAAAAAACACCGAGACATTTTCAGAATAACCACAAACAAGTTAGTTGGCTCCTAACTTTTCGAATCAATATCCCAAAATTGCATCTGGTTTCACAGCCATTTCTTCCAAGTTACCTGAAACATCCCTGCTAACCTTGGTTCCATTTTTGGATTGATCATTGGATAGTTCAGGCTGCTCATTAGGAGAAGATGGCTCTAAGCTGGACTCACCATTAACCATCTGAACAGCGCCATTGATCAGCAGAGGCTCTGGTAATTTTGCCTTTGCAGTAACTTCTTCAGAACAACCTTTTATTATTTGTTCTGGTTTTTTGGATTCCTGAAATGTGAAATATGGTCATACGCTAAAAATACAATGAATAACCATCCATTCAAGATGCAGTAGTGCACCTCAAGCAATTTGCTTGAACATAACCTGTTAGGCAACTGTCATTTACTTGAACATGATAAAGAAAACATCAAACTATCAGCCACCTTAAGAGGTACAAATTGATACCCTTCTTTGAAACTATAGTTGATCCCGAGATATCCTATTACACAAATCATGATGTCAAAATAAGGGTTAATTGGTAAATCTAAGCCCAAAGTTAGAAATGACTCCATCTCAAACTTTAATAACACACGAATCCAGCCAGAAGTATGACTAATGCAAAAAACCTAGCCTGAATTTGGACTCTGATAAGGTTTTTGATTTCTTTCTTGTCCACATGGTTAGTCAAAATGCCTAGTCATCTAAACAAATAATCCAAATCAAATCTAAATTAGAGCATCTAGGTATAAGTTTATGTGACAAGGTGATTTGATTTATTCTTAGTGATAGCAAGATGCCCAGTTTGGTTTTGATTTAAATACTTTATTCATATAATTGGACAAGTTAGCTAGCCATGTGAATACAAAAGAGAGAATTAAATTTGATCTGAAGTTTTTTATGTTTATTTAGTAAGGTTGTTACTGTCAAAGTATGGACTGGATCTGGATTTTAACCTTCAAAATAAAATTACACTGACATAAAAATGTTAATCTATTATCTTGATCTGGATGAGAAATACACTAATATTATGTATAACCTTATCAGAACCAAAAGATTCATGCAATATCAATAACAAAGATCCTCATCAGAGGAATCACAGCAATTCCAATAAATAAATTTAAAGGTCTATCATAATTAAAGATAGAAATACATAAATCAGGTGATAAAGCATGTTGCATCAGTCTCAATGCATTATTGAAATGGAGCTGCTATACCAAGCCATATCACCTGGATTTAGAAAGATAAGTAAATTAAAAAATGGCACGACCAGCGAATTACAGAGCTGGAGACAGTCTAACAAGGATCACTGCAGATCACTAATAAGAATAAATAATTCAAACAGCGTTCCAGGCTAGTAGTAATACAACCCCACTATCCCAATCCAACCAATGTGTTCGGGGTTATTGCAACTAATGTATCTCAGAAAACAGAGAAATGAATATAATTAGCTTCCAGGAGTCAGGAGATAAAGCATGTTGCATCAGTCTCAATGCATCATGGAAATGGTGCCACTATACCAAGCCATATCACCCGGATTTAGCAAGAAAGTAAATTAAAAAATAGCACAACCAGTGAATTACAGAGCTGGAGACAGAACAAGGATCACCACAGATCACTAAGAAAAATAAATAATTCAAACAATGTTCAGGGCTAGTAGTAATACAATCACTATCCCAATCCAAACCATGTGTTCGGAGTTATTGCAACTAATGTATCTCAGAAAACAGAGAAGTGAATATAATTAGCTTCCAGGAGTCGGCATATGTGACTGCAAGAGAATAATAATGCTTGCGAGAAATTAATTATCATATAATGGTCATCCTAATCAAGCAAATTGAAACAGGATTGTTAAGGTATCATTTTGAAATGCATGATGCACGTCTGTTTGCATTGAAAAAAATAACATGAGAATTAATAGTTTACCAACAATGTGTAAAGAAAAATACAATAAAAATAAAAAAAATGGCGCACCATAGTTTCAGCAGTTGTTATGATATTCTTCTCCACAGAATCAGATGTTTCTTGACATATAGAGGCTACAATTCGACCATACTCATGCAAAACTGACTCATTGGATTGGGATAATTCAACAAGATAAGGTTTTAATTTCCCAGCACAATTACTGATGACTTTCTTCCCAAGACAATGTGCAATAGGCAAGATATCCTGCTGGCAATAAAAACGAATCAAGGACATAGTTCTAGTAAGTAATGCCAGTAAATACCCAGAGTTTGAATTTACTTTATTGTCACTTTTGACGCTATCCAAAAGGCATAAGATTAGCTCTAATGAAATATCTTCACTCTCCTCCAACACAAGTGTCATAATTGTCTCCATAGAGGAGAAGATGATCTCAGGATGATTTGACCTGTGAATAAATAAAAATCAGCTTCAGAATGTCAAAATTTTCTGGCATTAATCGCCAACAAAAAAATGAACAACAAAAAAGAGAAAATGAACAACTGTTTCATGTAGGAAGGTAAGTTATTGAAGAACATGGGGAATTCACTAATTACAAAAAAGCTACATTTAGCTTTGAGCAAACTGACAACTTGACAATGACACCAAATTATTTAATATCTAAATTGGTTAATTGGACATCATTTTTGTAATGAAAGTAATAAATGTTGAATCTATTTTATACCTGTTTAAACCAATCAAACTCCTGCAATTTCATAACTATGAAATGCACCACTCTTTAACAAACAAATCTAACAGTAAGAATGGGCCATCAGGTAACCAGAGATTTGATACTTGGACAAATTGTTCAACTGTTTAACTTGTACATCCATACTGGCATATCAAATGAGAGGTTCCTCTCTGGTCTCTAAGAACCCTCATAAGTAGCATATGATATGGTTTTAAATCAATATGCCCATACCTATACATACACAGCAGTAACTATCAAAGTTTACATGACTGCCATCTAGCTCAAGAATATCCACATTTCCAATCAATCATAAAGGATCAAATAACTAAGTAAATAGCAGTCCAAGCTAAGCACCATTAAAGCGATCTTCACCATGAAAACCTTGATGTAAAGACCAATGCAATGCATTCAATCAATTTTGAAACCCTTGTTGTGATCAGAACATCAATTAATGTTAATTCACTCTCAAGACTCTTAGCTGTGGGATCAATATATTTATTCACATTTTTTTATTGTCTCATTCCCTGCAATTCTGTGGTTTATCTTACTTGTGTCACATGAAGCAAATCTACAGAAACTGCAATAAGCAACAGTATCTATATGGTTTATTTGCAGTGGAACACACTTGCTGAACTCAAATCACTTGGGGTGAAGCAGAGGCACCCATCCTGAGATCAATGATCCAACAGTAGATTATTGCGGTTCCAGAGGTTTTCTATTGTCATTTTTATCTCCTAAGTTATGGTTGCCTATTTCCTTTTTTTCTCATTTGCTTCTTTAGTTTTATAATGTCCAATCTAATATGCTAAGGTTAGCACTAATATAATTCCCATCTTGTCTTTGAATGGAAAATGGGAACACATGAAAATGTCCTTATGGTTAGGATTAGTCAACCATCATCTTCAGATGGCAATTTCCTTAACCACTCTCTTGGCCTAAATTTTAGGTAATAATGTGCCGTAGTGTTTATTTGTATTCTGTTACAAGTTATTTGACAAGATATTACAAATCAGGAAGTTTGAAATTACCATGCCTAGAAAAAGGTAACAAAAATATTTAAACTAATAGTAAAGGCATTGTTAGTTGAAGTACACAATTACAAGTAATGTCTGCAGACTATAATAAAATTAATATTAATGTATGCATTACCTTATTGCTCTGAAGAAATGGCGGAACATTTTTAGGATTAATGAATCACACTCAAGATCTAACATCACCACACATGACCGAACTTTTGCAACAGTTTCGAGAATGGAAACTCTCGTGAGAAAGGAACGACTTGACATGTCATCCAAATCTTCAAAGGCTTGCACAGTCCTCTGAAATAGCTCCTGGACATTGTAAGCAACAAGAATAAAACGTAAAACCATGACCAAACTATGAATCAATCAAATGCACACACATGTGCGAGCTAGAGAAAACCTTCATTAGGTCATCATTATATGGGGACTCGGGAGCTGTTATTCTTGTAATTTCACTAAAGCATGATGCAATGGCCACCCTCACATCTATATCTGAATGCCCCAACAGCCTCTTATCCACCAGTGCTTCAATTGATGGCTTAAGTGCATTTAACATTGAATCTGTTGGAGATTGTTCCACTCTAGATAACAAACTCCCAGTTTGCTGCAGATTAGATTCAAGTAACAAATTGATTTGATGCGTAACATATAGAAGAAAAAAATTGCATCTATGAGAACAACAAAACTAAATATTCCTTTTTTTAGCAACATAAATATTCCCATTATTGAACTTAGCACATGGGCATTTCTTCATTTAAGTCAAAGCCATCCATATAGTTTCAACTCTCATCAGTGTACCTTGAGACTACACCAGTTAACCTAATCGGCAGCACATCAAACCATGCCATCTTAAGTTTACTTGTTCCAATATAACATATAAAATAGAAGAGATGCAAGATAAAAGCAAGTTATATGATAAAATTTTCAAATAAAGAAGGTTGATCTACACATATTATCAACTGATTACGAAAAAAATTAACATCAAACCAGGAGACAGCAAACTATCATACCACAATCAGCAAGTTTTCATCCCACAGAGTAGCCAAAGGAACTAATTTCTACATTTTCAAGCACAGCATGTAATGGGAACAAACTTCAAGCTCTTTCATTGACAAGGGAACTATAATAAAGTTTAGTGAACTCACTGTTCATACAAAGTATGCTTGACAAACCAAGTTTCTTTAGCTAAAGCACTTATCACATGATGCTTTTTAAATGCAAATTTGAAAGGAAAAAAAAAACAAAATCAAAATGCCAAGGAAGATCCTCTTATACTTTTCTTAATCCAAGGCACCAACAATTATAGGCCTAAGCATTTATCACAGGTTGTGCTTAATCAAAATAACATGATTTCATAGAACACATTTATGATCGTAAGTGATGGTGATGCATAAAAGCATCTAGAAAAAATAATATGGGTGGAATATATAACTAAGTATTAGTGCAGTCATAATTATATTAAGTTGAGTTTGGTGTGCTTCTACTCCTTACACCTTCAAGATTTCAACTTTAGTTGACTAAGCTGGTCTAACTATTTATCTTATTTTTTCATCTACTAGAGCTAATACCTAATTGCCATTGATAGTAATATTTTGTATATTTTCTGATAACTCCATCCCTCAGCAATCTCTGTCAACTACATTACCATTTTGTAAGTGTTATTCCGTAATTGTCAACACTCAGATTCATATAAGTAAACCACAGTCACATTTCAACTTACACACCAAGAGAACTAACTACTAGCATTGAATTCAGCTCGAGTAGGTGGAAAATGTTGATAGATGTAATTCCTTGGAATTTATAACATTAGAAAATAACCACTAGCAGATAACATTTACAAACAATCAACAGAATGAAAAGCATATGAATAGGAAGCATACAAAAAAAATGTAGTTGGGTTAAACCCAATTAGTTTGCATGGAAGACAATGTTCTTCAGACCATGACATCGAGAACCCTTTGAACATAGTTAAGTAAATAACATGGCATGGTTGGTGCGAAATGTTTAAAGTGAACAAACTATAAAACCATGAAACAAACCCCAAAAAAGAAAAACATCACTTTCTAAACAAGAACCACTAAGTAACAATGCGAGCCACAATACCACACGGCGAACGCATAGATACTTAGAATTTATGTTGGGAACACGAACCTCGATATAGACTCTGATATATATTGCTCACGAAAATTTCAGATAGCCGAGAAAAGCCCACGACATCGGATTATCAAAAGTTGGACAAAAAAATAGAACAAAAAGATAAAGCAACGGCAACGCTTACATTGAGAAGCGACAGGAGTTCATCAGCACCACAGGGAGGATGCGCCAGTCTGCTCCCTACCTCCCGGAGCCGATCCTCCAGTTCCTCCGTGCCGGCCATGTCTCCAAGCATGAAAACCTAGCCACCCCGACCCCCCCCCCCCCCCCCCCCCCCCCCCCCGATGCCTCGGCGAATCTAAACCCTTCAAGACCAGCACCTTCAGTCCATAAAAAAAAATAACGGAGAGAGGGATCCAAGAACGAATCCAATCTAGGGTTCAGTCACCCGGGGGACCGCTAACCGCAGAAGAGGGATCTGAAATCCTGCCTAGTTCACTGTCTCATGGCGGCTCGTCCTGGCACGGTCTGACCGCCTCGTCAATAGGCGAGCAACGAGGGAGCCGGAGAGAGAAGTCGGTGGCGGTGGAGGCGACGAAGCCGTCGGAAACCGCAGCCGGAGATTGGAGGAGAGTCGGGAAGCAAATACAACCGTGCTTCTTAATTATTTAGCCATTTATATATCATTTCGTATTTGGAATTAAAAAAAAAGGAAAAAGAAAATTTCCATCATGCCTCAAATTTCAAATGCCCCTTTTCCATCAATTTTAAAAATTTTAAATTTATATTTCTCATTATAAATTAAATTTTTATTTTGAATTTATTTAATTTAATAATTTTAAATTATAATTTTGTAGATTAATGAATGGAATAGATAATGAAGGTCCTGAGATTTGAAAATACAATTAAGTGCTATGAATGAGAAACATAATTACTTTATTAATTCATAGGTATTTTAAAATACTATTAAATATAAATAGCACTTTCAAAATTATTCTAATATAAAAAAATGATAAATCTCAGTTAGTCCCATTGACTATCTCTGGGGTGATCGGTCCGATCCTACGGAAGTTTCCCACCGGTCACCAGGGTAAATCGGGCCGCTCCACGGAAGTTTCCCATCGGTCACCAGTGTAAATCGGGAAGTACACGCAGCGGCTAGCCCAGACGTTCAGCATCCTTTGATTGCGCTACACCGTAGCTGGGGATCGAATTGTAGGTGTCTGGATGACAACTTGGATGTCCTACCGCGGCACCATTGTCCCAGGGACAAAAAAAAAAAAAAAAAATCTAATATAAAATTCATAATTAAGAGGGCATATAAATCCAATTACTTGATAAGATTGAGGTGCATGCTCACTTGAAAGGACACATAGACAACCCCTCATTTTTTTAATAAATATTTTCTCAACATATTTTTGTAGTATCCATAGGGATTAATTAAGAACTTATAGTTTATTATCTTTAATTAATTAGTTAAATTTAATGAAGTAGTTAGAGAAGGACAATGCTCAAATTGATTCGTTAACTTACTTGTTTCTTCTTCATTAATTTTGTATTATTTTTTTCCCTTTTTATAGTGAAGCTTGACTAATTATCCAACCTAATACTCCATAATTAGACTCTAATAATAGAAAGTCCTTTTTTATTATTATTTTTTTAAAGGACTCGAATCAAATACACTTCACAAATTCATTCCTCTTTGCCAACTCACAACTTAATGAACTTTGTTGTACCATAACACAAAATTAGTCTTTCTCTAAAGCATAAAACCACAAGAAAATTAGCAATTAATTAATGTTAATTAATGAAAAAGCAATTCTCTAAATTCCACAATCTCTTCCTTGAACAAGAACACATCAAGAACAAGAGCAAAAATGGTTCTTTGGTGGTGAAATGTGTGGAACTTCATAACAAAATCAGGTACATATATTTCAATCCCTTTCAATTTAGAAAGAAAAAGATTGTGTTGATCTTTACCTATGTTTCGATCGTATTTCTACGATAGGTGATGGCTAAGAATGAAGGACAGAGCACCCCCGAGCGAGTAAGTTTCGTGCCAAATCATTCATCTTCTTATCGAGAATTTTAGTATTTAGCCCTCTTCGAATAAGAATCATTGTATCCTCCTCGATTTGTAATTCTACGACCGCTACTAATGGACTTGTACACGGTATAGGAAATTGTTTTGGAGCTCAAAGTGTACATACACTGCAAAGCTTGTGCAAGAACAGTATTGAAGGCTCTAAAAGGAATCAAAGGCATGAACTCATCGTTACCTTCTCTAAATACCCCCTCGTAAATTTGCAATTTTACGATCAGTCCTTTCGTTCAGGTGTGAAGAGTATCAAGGTAGGCATGGAACCCAACCAGGCAATTGTGGCCGGTTCGATCGAGCCAAAGGAGGTGGTGAAGAAGCTCAAGAAGAAGACTGGAAAGGTAGCAGAAATTATTAGCATTCAGAATGTGGATGAAACAGTTGAGGCTAATGAGAGCGAGAATGCAGAAACTGATGATCAAGAAGTTCCCTTTGATGGTTACTTATATCAGGCAAACTGTGTGACAGAGATGTTTAGTGATGAAAACCCTAATTCTTGTTCAATTCTTTAAGGTCTGTAGATGCTGCTGAACTCATATAGTTGGTTAAGTTTGCATTAGAATTGTCTAAATTTCAGCTTCGATATGGCTTGTTGGGATACAAAGTTTCAACCACCAAATTTGATCTGATCTGAGTGCCGAGAAAATAGAGACGAAGAACACAAGTATCTAACACAGAATACAAATATATAGATCTCAACAACATCTATAGGAACCAATCACATTGTTTAATAAACAATGGACAAACAGCTCTTCATGGATCACAAATCTTATAGAGGACCCCTTTATAGTCGGCTGTTGATGATGAAGCAGCTATTAATGGCTGAGATCTTCATCCAATCTAACAGTTGAAAGGAATTCCTACATAAAATTTGTATTTCATATCGAGATTGATGAGGATTGACCTTCGACGTGACTAGAGCTTTCATTGGGTCAACGATTTCATGTCTCTGAACTGATGAATGCTGCCTAGATCCATATGCTGCTGTATGCTTCCTCTATTGCCCTCCTCTTGCTCAGCTCAATTGTCCATCCACCAGCTCTGGCTCCCCTCTCGGCTTGCAGCTTCATTGTCTCCTCCTCGGCTGCATACCCTTGCATAGGATCCGATGGAGCCCCGACGGGGATTGGCTGCGGTGCCATGCCAGTAGGGCGCGGTTGCATAAGCCCGCCCGGAACAGCAGCGGGTGCATACTGTCCTTGATTGGCAAGGCTAACTGCTTGAGTACTTGGTCCAGCTCCCTGATGGTTCAGAATTTGATTACAGTCTCATTACGATCTCAAGCTAACAAAAGCAAGGGCATCTTTTTCTTGAAATGTTTCCACAAGTTTGTCTCAAAATGCTTCGACAAAAACAAAATGCATGGGTATAAATTCCTGCAGGAGGCATCAAAAAATACTAGCACATACTGGCAAAAGTTAGTACATGCTAGTAGCAATATGGTATATTTTGCTATGAAACAAAATCTAAGATTTTTTTTTTATTAAAGGCATGCCATTTAAAAAGATTTTTAATGATAGGATTGGATTCCTCGCAAGGAATTTTTATGCAATAGTTGGGATATGAATTCTTGAATTCACAATTTTTAGTTATACATAACCATCGAATACCACATTATATCATCTAGTTCCATTTAGTCTAAGAAACATAAGAAATGAATTAGCTATTAGTTAAAAGAGGATTAGCCTGCTTTAAGCATTTATCATTACAATAGGTGTCAAATAAAGTGCAGTGATGTATGCAGCAGAAAGATTGAACCTTGTTCAAACCTGACCTGGTCAATTTGATTCGGCACTCGCCAATTAGTTTCATTGTGATCTCAGTATTCCCTCCCTGTGGTTAAGGTAATGGCTTTCTATCTCCCATGAAAAACTAAAAGCTCTCTTCGCATTATCTATCTATACAAAAGATGGAAGTGCAAAACCCTTTGGTGTCCCTTTCAATCAACAATTGAGACCCCAAAATTCCCCTCCCCGGGGTTAAGGTAACAACTCTAGGTTGGCTAGCTCCCATATTATAATAGTTGGTATAGACAAGGTTCAGGAACGACTTCAAGCTGAAGGGTGATTTACTAGCAATTCTGACTTCAGGCAGGCTGTCCTCTCTCCCCTAAAAGAGCCTTCCTATCTTGGGATATGTCCTAAGCTATAAAGCGTGGTTTGATCAAGATTATTTTTTTCTTCCAAAAGTACCAAAAATGAGCATGACATTGTTAGGACAGATATCAGATAAAAATAACAAATGTGTATGGATCTAGGTGTCAAACACATCAGTCTGATTAACAGAGTTGATGATAATAACTATCATAACCGGTTTATGCACAACTCACCACATCAGCTGGATCAGCTTGGCCAACATTTTGACTTGCCCTTAATGCTGCAGCTAATTCTTCAGCCTGTGCAAGAGTATTACGATATAAGAGTAATTTATGGATAATAGGTAATAAGAAAGTGTCTATCATTTAAGTTAATCATATTATATAGAATATGACAGAAGATCAAGACCAAAATCTGAACACAAATTTAGACCAAGAAAAAATAAATAGTCAAAATACCTTGCGTGCTCGGGAATTGACGATTTGTTCAGCATTTTCTTCTTGGTATTTAGCAATTTTCGCTTCAATAGCAGTCACATCGATTCCTTCAATTAGGTTACAAGCTACTTCCAAAAGGTAACCAAAGCCAATTAACCAACAGGTTAGACAAATAAATGTACAGAAAAAGATGAATCGACGCATACTCATGTCCTCAACTTCCTCCAAGTAGTCATTGTACTCCCTAAGAGATGGGAAGTCTTCTTCCTGCTTATTAAATCTACAGAAGGGGGGAAACATTGCCCCAGATGTATTTTCTTAAGATAAAAATTCATACAGAGGTCAAAAAACTTTTGTGCATTTGCTCTTCATAAGCAGAAAATCATCCAAAGGGTCGATGAACTATTCAGAAATTAAACTGTAGAAAAATATTTAATCCAAAACTCTAATACTTAGTACTAAACTAAAAATGAAGAAGAAACTTCCTGGAATGTATACTTATAAAATCCTGATCAGATCTGATATATGAGAATAAAGAAAAGAAATATGTATGTATGTTATAATGCACACTATATTACTTTCTTCTTATTGTCATCGAGGAGTTTCACTGAGCCAAAAGTGAAAGAATGGTAGCACCAGAAATAAAGAACAGGAGATACCAAAGTGTTGACACAGCTAATCTTAGAAAAAAGCAGACTATGACAGTATGGGCACACAAGAAAAAAGCTCTGCATCTTCAGTATGAGATTATATCCTAGATATAAACATGCTATTCATACATAACAATTTTCATAAGAAAAATAGAAATAAATAATCATATAATAAGATGGTTGCAGAAATAATTAAGGACAGGAAGTGTGCATCTCTAAGCATCCAACATATGTTCCTTAGCTTTATGTGCGTGAGAAAGTTTGAGTAGTTTTGATGAAAACCGATTAATGAGGTAAGATGGAGTGAAAACCACTTCTCCTAATATAGATTAGGAAAGGTGATCGTGAAGAACATCAATGCATGGGTGAGTTAAAGTAAATGCCGGCTCTTTCTCTCAACTACAACATTTTGTTGGGGAGATAAGGACAAGTATTTTGATAAAGGGCAATTACTAGGAAAACTCCTAGGTCATAAATTCATATTAGAACGTCCACCGTATATTTTCTCTGGAATCTAGACAACCTCTGATCTCAATCTATCATTTTGACATAGTGTTCTTGAAAATGCACATTCTTCAAACTTACTCAAACCTATGGAGCTAAAGTATTCATATCTAATTTGTTCTTGTACCATACCCTGTTTGAAGAAATTATTCCATATTTCAAATGTGATTGCCTTCAGATTCTGCACTAAAAGAGAAAAACAAAAAAAATCCAACCGGACCTTTATTTACAGTGAGAAATTCTGGAAGCTATGGAGGTTAGAAATTATACTTACATGTTGGCGATCCTCCTTCGAATGGCCATTTCTTTAGCCCAAGCATTGGTTCCCGAGGCGACCACCATCTCTATGCCGCCGCCACACGCAAAAAGGAAAGACTTTTATTGATGGAGATCGATGGAGTAGCGAGGAGAGCGCAGATGGAATCGAAGAGAACGCTTGGATCAGAAGACCAGCGCTCGGATTCGACGGCGAAGGAGATCGATCTGGGAGTGAGGAAGCAGACAGGGCAGGCGAAGCGGCGAGAAAAGGGAAGCGCCGGAAAACACGGTTGGGATGGTGTTAAGTAAGCCGATAGGGATTCAATAATTGGGCCCTAATTGGGCCCGAAAGCGTTGATTATTGGGCCTATCAACTAATTTACCTTTTTTTCACAATAAAGCACGCACAGGTTGGCACGGTCAAGGGGTCGTCGTCTTCCTCGTCAAACGAAATGGAGCTCTCGGCGCCTCCTCGCGGCCTCCTCTCCCTCCGCCGCCCCTTCGTCAGCGCCTCCACTTCGCCCCTCCTCGCCCTACACTTCCCTTGCCCCATTCCGACTAAGCCTCTGCTTTCGTCCCGCTGGTCCGAGCCCAGCCCAGGTTCGTCGCTCTGTTCTGGGTCTCAACCATCTCTCTTAGGGATTTAGTGTTCTTGTTCTTAGCGCTGCCTCAGATCTGTTCGATACGATTGAAACTGTATGGATCGTTTTATGTTTGATTTTGATCCAGGATTTCGCGATCCTGGAGCTTGTCCGCTGCGGGCTACTGTCTCCGATGAGGAGATCTCCACGGCCGTTGTGGTGGACGATGATGCCCCGAAGCGGGTCGAAGGCCCATCGTTCCTGATGAACTCGAACTCATCCGGAGAAGATAATCCGGATGGCGGCGAAGTGGTTGATGAATCTACAGACTGGCCTTTGTCTAAGTTCGATATAAAGGTATATGTTTTAGTTATAGGGTTCTCTTTTTGCACCATGAATTGTTGATTTTTTTTCTCAGTGTAACTGTTTCATTGTGGCTTAAGTCAGTTAGTGCTTGTGCATCAATTATGCTAAATTTAGGTAGATAAGTTAGCTTAACAAGCTCGTGAAGCTACAATCTAGTGAAAAGAAAGAATGGTAGCTATGCCTGAAATATGACGATACTTGAAATGAGTAGTACCAAATCATGTTAGGAACTTCCATGGTGGCGTAATGCTTAGGTCCTGTGTGCTTTGGCCAACACCAGCTTCAAGATACTTAATTGCTGCAAAGAACCTCCTCTAAGGTATTTAAATTAAGTATCAGAATACAAGTATTAGATTAAACAATAATGAGAAGAAACTTTCTTCTTCCTTTTCTTCATTATAGTATCTGTGCGCAGCATGATTAGCATTGTTTACTGTGACTGCTCTCGTGGGTTAGCAGCATATATTTTGTGTCTTGATGTGAAGAAGCTGTATATGTGATTGTTTTGTAACGGACTTCATTATCTACATATAATTGTTTTTTAATGAATTGAATGGTTGTTGTCTGAATGAAACTTCAGAGCTCAGACCTCTTGTTACCTGTTTTTTTTTCGTTTCAGTTTCAGTCCTATCAATAGTTTGTTGTGGTATCCATTCTTCTCACAAAATTACCAAGTGTTGGTTTTCGTGTTAGCAGTGATATCTGGTTGTTTCCTTGTTAATTATGTGATTGTAGAGGTGTCTCATTTCATTGAGGTGTTGATTCAGTTAGTGCTTCTGTGGATCGATTCTGGCTGGAGAATGTAAATGTTAAGATGAGTGATCCAAGAAATCTATATCCACCCGATTTTTCAAAAATGCCACAAGTTAAAGAAGCATGTCAAGACTTAAAATATGTCTTTTCCCCTCCTTTGTCTATTTGCATGACCTTTTGAGTTTTAGGCACACTTTTTAGTGTTTCTTCAGTTGGAATGAAGATTTTGTGCATTTAAACAGACTTCGGTTGGAATTCAGTGGAGTTTATACAATCTTTATGAAAGCCTGATTCATTATGCTTCACGGTTGCCTGCTGTGGCTACTAAATCAGACTTATATTAAAGGACCGACGAGTTAACAACCATTGACATGGAAGATATGTGGTTGTCATGGATTTGTGTGTGTCTGTATCTTCCATCAGTAATCCTACATCTTTTACTGTCTGAATTGACTCGAGGATTTAGGAAATGATATTTGTTGATAATAAGCAAGGATTTAGAAAATTTTGCTTCTATATGTTTTGGTTTTAATCAAAATTTTGAGAAAACTTGTGTAATTCAACATAATATTTTATGGAACTCAACCAAGTAATTTCCTCCAGCTTTCCTTCATGAAATGAAAGACTGAAACAAACAGGTACAAATGGCTGTAATTTTGTGATCTATTGGTGATTTACTAACTGTATTGACATGTAGCCAATACTTTGGCATTGTTGTTTTGAATGTTATTTCACAATCCTTTATCCTTGTACATTCTGGGGTTTTAATAGCTCACACGAATCATTCTATTGTGCCGCAGATGGATTCTGAAGACACTTATCCCATCCTCTTCTTCGGCGCCGGTTCTCTTTTTGCACTCTGGATTTCATCTGCTGTTATTTCCGCACTCGATTCAGTACCTGTGGTATTCTTTCCTTTCCGAGTTATATTGTTAAACAAACTAGTTATGCTATTACAAAACTGATTGGATTAACACAAACTACCTCATGAACCAGGTTCCTCAGGTTCTCGAAGTTATCGGCCTCGGCTTCGCGGTTTGGTTCACCTCAAGATATTTCATCTTCAAGGTACATTTCCCCCCTTTTGTTCTATGGCCTTTTTGTTTCTCCAAATCCTAAAACCACTGATAAATTTGCAGGAAAACAGGGATGAATTTTTCTCCAAGCTTCAAGATGTCAAGGAGAGGATACTAGGCCCCAGTGATGATTGAAACAATGAGTTTTCTTTACCATCGTGCGTTCTGTCAACTACAGCTACTTGTTTAGTTCTTAGTTTTTGCTCGACAGGACTAAAGGCTGGTTCAACCAGTTAACTCGGACCAGGGATCCATCATTTCAACTGAAATAATAGGAACATGCCCGGTTTAATAGAAATTGGGCCGATTCTATCGGAATAGTCCCTTGTGACTCAGCATTTTCTGGTTCAAAATCGGTTCCAATTTGATGTATATTTTGCTATGCCGCGCGACACTCCCATCCGTGACTCGTGCGCACCGTCCCGCTTCTGCTGCCGTTGCCGCCTCGTCCGGCCACCGCCGGCCGCCGGACCGGGTGCGTTTGACGCGCCAGTCGTCGGTGCACCACTCGGTGCCGGATTCTGGCCACTATTCAGCCGAAATCTGGTGTTGGGCGGTGCGCCAGCGAGTGGCGCTTCCATCTTGCCCGGGGCGGCGGCCGGCGGTGGCTGGACGAGGCAGCGGCAGCCGGCGGTGATGCGCACGAGTCACGGACGCGTCGCGGACGAGGAGGCGCGCAAGGTAGCAGGACTGTTTTTGAATAATCCATTTCTATTAGAAAGTTTAAATAAAAATTTATAAAACTATTAATCAAATTCAACCTACAAACAGGAACTCAGTTACTGGCTGGCTGGCAGTCACATAACACTAGAAAGAAAAAAAAATCAAAAGAAAATTGAATTTGGGTGATAAATGTGAATTTTTTTAAGAAATTGATCAGCAGTGTCTGTCGCGCCTTATTGGCCGTCCATCGTGGAACGGACGGATGTGAGGCGACTTAAAAATCCTTGAGGAGCTTGCGCACCTGCTCGAGCGTGACGAAGAGGATGACGGTGAAGGGTCCCTGGCGGATCACGGTGGGCACGAAGCCCTTGTAGAACGCCGCCACCCCCTCTGTCCTCGCCGTCTTCACCGCGCAGTCCAACGCCCCCGCGTACGGCGGCGGCGCACCCTCCTCCACCTTCATGTTCATCACCCGCGTTTTGATCACGTCCACTGGGTTCGACGCCGCCGCCGCCACCAGCCCCGCCGTGAAGCTCGCCGCCACGTGAGTGCCCAGACCGTCCGCCTTCGGCCCCCTACGCCGCAGGATCGCCTCCTTCGCCTGGTCGTACGTCGCTAGCTGCGCCGCCGTTACGATCATCGCCCGGTTCACCGTCAGCCCCGCGCCCCGCCACAGTTTGCCCACTCCCTCCTCCCTCGCCATCCGCCCCACCGCGTCCACTACGCTCCGATAGTTCCGGCGCTGCTCGGGAGGGAGGCGGCCGTCGGCCTGCATCCGGACCATCGCGACGTCGGCAGGGTTCCCCACCGCGGCGCCGATCGCTCCGGATATCAGCCCCGCCGCGACCTTCCGGTGCAGCGGAAGCGTCCCGCCCTCCTCCGACCACCGCGTCTTGAACATGTCGTAGAGCCCCATCCGGGTGGTGGAGTAGAGGCTCTGCCGCAGGACGGTGGCGGAGACGCCGGAAAAGAGCCCCACGGGGCCCTCGGCGCGGAGAATCTGCCCGCAGACGGCGACTGGCCCGGGCCGGCGCGGCAGCGGCGGAAAGGGGGGAATTTGCTGGGGGGCTGCGGAGGCGGAGGCGCCGCCGTAGACAGGGACGGTGGGGCGGAGGGCGGCGGAGGCGGACTCGCCCTGGAGCTGCATTCGGACCTTAATGAGGTCGAGGGGGTGGGTGGAGCAACCGGCGACGATGGCGGCTATGCCTCCTTCCACGAATCCTTTCAATCCCATCGCGATCGATCACCGAGACACTAAATTGCTGATCAAAATCGCTGCTTTAGGCATATATATATATATATATATATATATATATAGAATACTGCTATTCTGAGCGCCGAACGGTGAGCGACTCCTGCGCGCTGCCTACGTGGCTTTTCCACATCAGCATTAATTAAGCGCCGAAAAGCAACGCAGCTGAGTCTTATAGGGTTCTCGGTTTTTACACGTGCGTAGCACGTGCAAACTTTTCCCCCAAAACCCCATTCCCGCTCCCTCCGACCTGCGCCCGCCTCTTCTTCCTCATCCGACCGGCGCCCGCTCCCTCCTCCTCGTCGGCCCCCTCCTCCTCCTCGCCAAAAACCCTCGCTGCTCGAAGCCTCCGCCTCTTCTTCCTCCTCCGACCGGCGATTCCTCCTCCACCCGCGCTGCTCGAAGCCCCCGCCTCTTCTTCCTCCTTCGGCGATTCCTCCTCCAACCGCGCTGCTCGAAGCGCCGCCGCGCTCTGCTCTCTTCTCCCTCTGCTCGCCGTCGCGCCCTCTGCTCGCCTCTCCCTCTGCTCGCCGCCGCGCCCTCTGCTCGCCTCTCCCTCTCGTCGCCCCCTGTCGCCGCCCCATCGCCGCCGATCTCGCAGCTCGACGAGAGAGCTGACGACGTCGTCGCCTCTCGTCCTGAGAGAGCTCGTCGCCGGCGTCGCCTCCCCGTCCTGATCGCCGCCGTCGCCACGTCCCGTCATCTTCATTTAGGTTTTAGGGTTTCTAACCCTAAATCCCAAAAACGCCTATTGGGTTCATTGGGTTTTGTCAAGTAAAAAAGATCGATGAAGCATTCCTGATTTTTCGGATCCTGATGCAGGCCAAGATCGATCCAACTCCTCCCAGTTGTGCACTCCTTATCAATTACCTATGCAGGAGTTGGAAGCTAGAATCAGCATTGGATGTTATGTTCTACACCTTGGACACGGGATTCATCTTCGACATGCCAGTGGCAAATAGCTTGTTGAAGAAGCTCTGCCTGCGGAACAAGAAGGATGCTGCCCTAGAACTCGCAGAAAGGATGCATCTTTCGGGGTATGATATGTATGATTATCTCCGTCTCCGAGCAACCACAGAAATTCTGTTGTATGGCTGAGTGAGAGATGAATTGTGATGCTACACCTTGGACGAGTGATTGATAACCATTGTTGAAGTAGACATTTGTGGGTTTCTGCAAGCCACATCCACTTTCTGTAACATTAATAAGGAACTGGTTATTGAAAAAATATATATGATTTCGAGTTTTGTTGCCCATGAGTTTATTCTTTTTGCCTGAGGCTTCATTTTTCAAACAAGTAGAACCAAATAACTAACACAACTTGATATGCTGGACAAAACAATGACTTGTGGAAGTAATTCACATCAAAGTTAAAACCAGAATTTTGGATGAGCTAATTTTAAAGATTTTTTTGTTCATCAAGAGTAACTAATAATATAAATTCTGAACAATGTTTGAATCATCTCACTCGTATTTATTCATCCAAATAAAGTTAGATAAGCAATGAAAAAAGAACAAGTCATCTGTTTCAATGGGACATGAGATATCTACAATTACAATTAGCTGAAACCATCATGAACACATGCATCACTGATAGCTCAAATTCATGGAACTGAGCATCACTAACAAGAGACTAAGAGCAACGCTGGCAACATTTGTTGATTGACTGCTTGATGGAGTAGCTGTCGGAGGAGCAACGGCCGATGACTTTTCTGAGAGGTTGGCCACTGGTAGTAGTGCTGGATCTTGAATGTCCGAAACTTGAAGAGTAGGGGCAGGAGCTTCGGTCAAGGGAAAGAAGGACATTTTAAAGCCTTTTTATCTTCTAATTCCCATGAAGATAGAAGGTCAACTCCTCACGATGCTCACTAACAACAGCTCGAACGACATCACCGATGGACACCATGCCGATCATGCTTTTCTTGTCGACCACTGGGATGTGCCTAATGCGATTCTCTAGAAATGCAAAAGATATCAATGTGATAGTTTAGTCACTCTATCGACAAAATCTTGCTTGAGGAAGATAAAGAGACCTGTCATCAGCTGCATTGCTTGCAGAACCTTAGTGTCTGGAGTCACTGTGATCAGTTTGTTCTGGATATAAGAAAAGAATTCCCATGAGATTGGAAGCAAAAGAACAAAATCTTGAAATAATACTACTACTCAATTCAAAATTTTCAGATATTATCTGTACAACTTGAGATTGAAATTCTCATGTTTAAGTAGAGTTAAAAATTTTCTTCACAAGGTTGGGTTTAGAGAAAGTTTAGATCGCCTTGTAGAAATGTTAAAAATGCTAAACTTATAGGATGTTAAAAATCAACTGCTCTTGTAGGATGTTAAAAATGTCTAAACTTATTTCCCTATAGTCGGAAATTGATAGATTGTATCATTTATTTAGGCTTCCTTTGCATACATATAAACTTGTGCCACTTTGTATTATAAATGGCATCACTGCTTGCTGCAAATCTGTCTTATATCAGTAGAAGAATGCAATTATGGAAAAGTAGAGAGAGCTGACATACACATTGGACCATCACACAATTGATTTGCATCAAGTAAATGATTGTGTTTGAGATTATGTAATTATCAAAATGTTATGAAAATAAGTTTCAGGATAATTAGATAATGTTTAACTTAATTGAGATTTTGACATACACTCAGTTGTACAAAAGATTGCCATAAAAATTGAAGCTGCCAAAGAATTTCAGAAAATCATCTACCCAGTTGAATCTACAGGAGCAACTGTAGAATTGAGAAATTTACCAACTGGAAAATATCTTATGATTTCACATAATTGTTTAGCTTTATCCATGCACCTATGAGCATTATATAATTGCATGAGCACATTTAATACCATTTCACCAACAAAAACAAACATGGACAACCAATTACCTCTCTCAGTAACAATTCCAGCAAATGCCTTCTCTTCTCCGGTCTCACCACCACTAAAGATCCAACATTGTGTTGTGTCATCTAGAAACAGAAGAGCATAAGCCATCAGTTAAAACTAGTTAAAGCTGGATGGTAATCCCAAACAAGATGACACAAAGGCCATTTACAGATTTCACAGCATCATAAACAGTGTCATCAGTTGTGCACCACAGCCAGGAACCATCAGCACTCTTCCCTTTAGCTGTAAGAATATCCATGATAGTTGTGCTTTCAAATCCATGCTCTTCCAACCGTGTAGACGAAACTGACTCAAAACGCGCAAACACAGTAGGTAACATTGATGGGTTCCCACGCATGTGTTGGCGATGGGGCGGCGACGAGGGGCGACGAGAGGGAGAGGCGAGCAGAGGGCGCGGCGGCGAGCAGAGGGAGAAGAGAGCAGAGCGCGGCGGCGCTTCGAGCAGCGCGGTTGGAGGAGGAATCGCCGGAGGAGGAAGAAGGGGCGGGCGCCGGTCGGATGAGGAGGAGGAGGGGGCCGACGAGGAGGAGGGAGCGGGCGCCGGTCGGATGAGGAAGAAGAGGCGGGCGCAGGTCGGAGGGAGCGGGAATGGGGTTTTGGGGGAAAAGTTTGCACGTGCTACGCACGTGTAAAAACCGAGAACCCTATAAGACTCAGCTGCGTTGCTTTTCGGCGCTTAATTAATGCTGATGTGGAAAAGCCACGTAGGCAGCGCGCAGGAGTCGCTCACCGTTCGGCGCTCAGAATAGCAATATTCTATATATATATATTTTAAAAACAAAAGTGAATTATGGCTTGCAATTTCATCCTTCTAAAAATATTCTTAAAAAGTATCATCCTTCCAAAAAATTACATTTTAAAAATATTATACTTCATCCATTTCTATAAATAATAATACTATCAGAAAATATTGAATATTATGGCTTTCGTCTTTAATGAGAAAATTTTCTCAATTTTTTTTTCATTTTTATTTTTGATTTTATAAAATAATAACAATTAGTTATTCAGTATCAATATTTTTTATTATAATAAAAGAATATAAAATAAAAGCGGGTTCAAAATCCAAAACTGGATTGGCCTTTCATTATGCAGATTTTCTTAAACGGCGCTTCTCTTCTGCAGTGGCGTGTCTTCTAGGGTTGTCGGCGATCGAATTCTCCTTCGCTTACTTCGACATGGGACTTTTGGATTCCTTCCTCAATTGGCTTCGGAGGTACTACTACCTTCTTCGTTTTCTCGCTTTCAACTCTGTTCCGGTCACAGGATGCTTGTTCGGAGGTCCCAAAAGCTGGGATCTTTCTTGTGTTTAAGTGCGTTTCGTCTTGAATTCCGAACCTATGACTCGAGGATGATTATCGACTTAATTTTTAGGGTTTGTAGAAATAAGGATTCCGATACATATTAAATTTTGCCAAAAAGATCTGATTTTCGTTGGTGTTTGTTTGTGTATTCCGCTGGATTAGAGGGACCTCATCTTCAAGACCTGCTTGTGGAATGTGCCTTGGTTGGATTGTCATGGGAGTTGTTATTCGAATAGAATCTCGCCTATGAAAATGTCTCCTTTCTATTAGAGAATGATTGTTCACCTTCTGTTTTATTATAATTTTTGCTTCCTTTTAGGAAATATGATTCCCTCAACTCTGTTCCGTATTGGGTTATACAAGTAAACTCCATCGCTTAGTTCATTGTTCGTGCAAATGCCCGCTTGATTGGGCATCAAAGACCATCCATTCTATACATATTAACGTGATTTGTGTTGCTTTGACTGAGTTTTCAATTTTCCAAAACTTTGCTTAAGTTTTGGAGCCTATGGGAATGAGTAATTTTTAATATTTATTTGAAAACTTTCATTAGAACAGTCCCTTTTTTTTTAAAAAAAAAAACTTGTTGAACATTAGAATTTGCATAAAGGAGAGGTAGCTGTGATTTGGATCATCAAAGAATCTAAGTCAGTTTGCCTCACCATGTATCCTTTATAAACAGCAATACATCGGTACCTTGTATGGCATATAAAAGTTATATATTATCAGGCATGAAAGATATGGTTCATTCACATTTACATAGAAAAATCAACTCGTAGCATTTTTCATAGATGAGGTTTGAGTATTGATTCTTTTTTTTTTTGGTTATTTTGTCTCATGTTCAATATAATTTTTTTTCTTAATTTTCTTTCTTCAACCTAGCTATGTGTCATACTAACTATACTCTGTTCCATTAAATCCATATGGAACTTAGAACCCAAGACCAGACATTCCTTACGATCACAAATCACAATCACGATTTAGTTCTATTCTTAATTGTTTTCTCTGCAGCCTTTTTTTCAAACAAGAGATGGAGCTTTCCTTGGTTGGCCTTCAAAATGCAGGAAAGACGTCTCTTGTCAATGCAATTGCAGTGAGTTTAATTCAGAAAATCCTTTTCTATTTTGTTAATTTTATTCAAGTTTCTTCTATTCTGATTGTCACTCGTTTGAAATCTATAGACTGGCTGCTACAGTGAAGATATGATCCCTACGGTATGCACCTTTATCTCAACATTTTCTTTTGATGATCAATCATTTAGCAATTTATTAGGTCGTCCTAATTCTTTCCCTTGAAACCAGGTTGGCTTTAATATGCGGAAAGTCACAAAGGGAAATGTTACCATAAAGCTATGGGATTTAGGAGGACAAAGGAGATTTCGCACAATGTGGGAGCGATATTGCCGTGGTGTCTCTGCAATTCTGTAATTTTCTTTCACTGTCTCCTCCTTGTCTTTATTTCCCCTTTTGTTCGATGAAATACATTCTTAGCATTATATATTTGCAGCAAAATCTTCTTTAGTATGTGTAAATAAGTCATGAAAATAGATTGACTATAGCAAAGTCTTATAGTAACAAAAGAGGAATCAAGCAGGTCAGGCTCAGCCAAGTTGGATGGATGTGCGAGTGAACCAAAACCGAATGGATCATTGCACTGGGCTTGCCAGTTGGGTCGTGCAACCAGGATTTGCCAAAAATGTCCCAATCCATCAAATCATTTTATGCTGAAATATCTTGTCATTCTAATGACTATTAGCATTCTTATAAACTAGAGCATAGGAATTTATTTCATTTTGTGAATCAAGCTAAGGTTGATTTTACTTGGGTGAAAAGTTAGGAGAAGGATGAGGAAGCAGGCAAAGCTCGCAAAATTGCCCATGGGATCGGATAATTCATATATATTTTTGGCTCGCTTTTACTCTCCCCTAGCTTTCTACTAGAGTAAAGCCAGCCCTAAGAAGAGTTTTTCCTATTTCATTTCTTATCAATTCCATTCCCTTTGATTAGTTATTCTTTATCAGTTTCATTCCATGAACCAAACACACTGAAAATGAATTCTAACGGAAAATTTCGCTCGAGTTCTTAAGTTCTAAGTTCTACTTGAGTTTTTTTATCAGTTCATTCTCTTCCATGATGTCAACAGATATGTTGTAGATGCCGCAGACAGAGATAGCATACCGATATCAAAAAGTGAACTACATGATCTTCTACAGAAGCCATCGCTCAGTGGAATCCCCCTACTTGTTCTCGGCAATAAGATTGACAAGTCGGAAGCTGTCCCTCAACGAGCTCTTGTCGACCAACTGTTAGCACACTATTTCAACTGCCAGAAACATTTTTTTTTTCTCTTCTTCTCTTTTCAATTCAATTATCCTTACATATCGTTAATCACTGTGCAGTTCTTTGGAGGACATCAAAGATAGGGAGGTATGCTGCTACATGATCTCGTGCAAAGAATCCGTAAACATCGATGTTGTTATCGACTGGCTCATCAAGCATGCTAGGAAAGCAAAGTGAAAACAGAAAAAGCACTGCCATGGTATGGTTGTGTTGTTTACTTGCAGTAATATGTTGAATGAAGTATCATGTTTATGTGAAATTTTATCACTTCACCATTCAAATATCGAAGTCTGGCTGAACTTCTTTCGTCTTTCGATATCTCGAGGGTTCACCGGTTCGTAAAATCGTCTTCTATGTGTACAGTCAGGTTGTAGATCAGATGTTTGGTTTGTGAATTTGGCACAATTTGTTGCTCCTTTCAGGAGTGTTAAGTTCATGTTTCCTTAATTTTATTTCCTTTTTTTAAAAATATTTGTTTTGGTTTATTCTCATGACCATCACTTGCCACAATATTCTCTCACGTGCTATCACGTGCTGTTATTCTCTCACCAGCTCATTGCTCTATCACATCTTTTTTTTAAAAAAAAAACAAATCTTCTACAAATGCCCTCGATGTTTTCACAATTTCAATATGCCCCACTTTTGAGGATCTTCGTGGAACTTCCCCAAGCCCCCCTCCTTCGCCACGTGCTTACTCAAATCTAAAATCTAATTCGATGATATAAAATTTAAAAAGGTTTCTTAATTAATAATACTTCTAGTGCCGAAAGTTACCATGGACACGTGTCAACCCGATAATATAAAAATTAATAAAGCCTAAGCTTAATAGGCCTTAATTATCAAATATTTTTTATTTTTATTAAGGAAAAAAATGGAAAATCCCCCCAGAGTTTTTAGGGCGAAGAGACCTACACTGTCATGATAACACACAAAGCACCAAAAGATTCAAAGACAGTGACCACAAAACACAACTCATGTACACTACTTGCTTGCTACATTCCAAAACCATCAACATCCCACATGCTCACCATCACACAGCCAACACTAACTCGCAATAAATTACTGATTCAAATTCAAAACCAAAAGGTCAATGAACAATAACTGCTTGTTTACTTGGGTGGAAGGAATTGAAGTTCCCTCATTGTTAAAGCCAAGTAAACAATCAAGAGACTCCTTCCCTTTCCTGATTCACAGAACAGGAAGTGAAGACATTTTTGTACCAACAACACACTTCAGTAAGCAGAGACTAAAACGTAGTAGTTTGCAGTAATGTTGATTGCATGCAAAGTTACAGGAGAGGAGAGGAGAGAAGAGGAGAAGAGTGAAGGAAGCACTGCAACAGTTTGGGTCAGTGACTTTACGTACAGCAGTCAACTACAAACATCTCCACATAATTTACATGCAGATTCCATGCGCCATTGACCACGACGGTCCATCTCTAGATTACTACCAACAATTCAAGACAACAACACAACAAAGGAGGAGAGCACAGTTGAGATATCAGCATTAGAAGTTGACTTTGCAGGTCTGATCATGCGGCGTCGGTCACTAGAGCAGGCTCAGCGGCGGGCTTCACCTTTGGCGGCCGCCCCCGCCCTCGCTTGACCACGCCTCCGGCGGCGACAGGAACGCTGGCGGTGGGACGCGAGGCGGCGGACTTCGGCGGGCGGCCGCGCGGCCGGGAGATGCCGGAGAGAGAGTCCTTGGGCTTGGGCGGCCGGCCGCGGGGACGAGGGGAGGGGGCTTCCTCACCGACGGGGAGCGCCGGCTTCGGCTTCGGCGGGCGCCCGCGGCCGCGCTTCGGCGGCGAGTCTGGGCCCGGCCGCAAGTAGTTATTCTTTAAGAAGACGAGCTCGCCGGTTTCGCGCAACCGGGCGAGGTGCGCCGTCAGCAGCGACGCGTGCGACGGCGGCAGGTCGCTGTACCTGGCCTCCAAGTACTTGGATATCGCCGACTTGTTCGACCCGTTCTTCTCGTTCAGAGCATCGATCGCCTCCATTATCATCTGCAGAGAAAGCCACAAGCATCCAACTTAGGATTCTACACTGAAATCGCCGGCGAAACATGCTAAAAATCGGATTTTTACGCACCTCAGGGTACGATTTGCCGGAATCTTCATCGTTGGCGGCCATGGCGAGGGCGGATCTGCGAAGGCAGTGGAGGAAGGAGGAGGATCGAGACGGCTTTTTAATGGACGAGAAAGGGAAAGAGAAGAAGAGCAAAATAAATTAAAAAAAAAAGGAAAGAAATTGTAAAAAAAACACATAAACAGAAGACGATAAGCCAGAGAGTGAAGAGAAGCCAAAGTGTTTGTTTTGTTCGTCGAGGAGGGAGAACCAACGGTAGGGATGTTCGGAACGGCAGGGGAGCCGAGCGCAATGAACGGTGGGAATAGTAATCACACGGATCGATGACCTGGCAGGCTCGGAGAAACATAATCGGGTACGGGTCTATTTTTACGCTGCCCGGATCCGCTAAATCCCCGAACTATCATGGCGTCACCCCCTTCTTCTCTTTATGCAACCCTAGTCGATGGGCGACCTTGATTCGCTGGCTCCGGCGGCGGAGAGCAATTGCAGACTAGGCAATGTGGAGGAGGAGTCTACTGATGACGAGTCATAGGGAAGACGATCAAATATGAGGATGAAGATGAGAGTTGCAAACTTTGGATTGTACAAAAGAAAAACTGAAATTGGACTGAAATAGAAGGAAGATTACAGATAAAGCTTCTCCAAGCGAGGATTTGGTATGAAAATTTTGTAGTTTTATTTGGTATATTAATATCGAATAGTCTTCACCATTTGTGCTACTACCTCCCAGAACACCTTGTTAGGAAGCTCTTCCTGAGTTCTTTCATGTGACAGCGATTTTCTTTTTTGTAAATTTGAGGAACATGCACTCTAATTTCCAAATTAGCTCAATTGACAAACTCTAAAAGGTTTTTGTTTGAATTAATGTCGGTTGCTTACTTATGCATGGTTAAAGAGTGCTCCTTTGTAGTTCATGTTTCCTCCTGAAATGAACATACACAGTGCATTGGTTGAATCCTTTGTATATATTTTGTGTTATGTAGTGTTCAAATTTTAACTGAGTTAGTGTTTATCTTTACTTGCATCATCTTTTCATTGTCTTTATGCAATTAGGCAGTTAATTATAGAGAAAGTCTGAGGTTATGTTCATTTTTTTTCTTGTTGGATAGAAATGGCTGTTACACTATGTTGTTCCTACTTGATTACTGATCTTTCAATCATTGGTTATATTTACATTTTTTCTGAAAATGTTAGTTCTTTTTTCCCATACACTTGAAGTTGTTATAGAATCCTGTGTATTCTATTGAATGCGTGTTCTTGCCTTCACACGAAACTGAATGAGGATAAATTATGCTCAAGTACTAGAGAATAGTTATTCTTCTGATTTCTCTGGGTATCAACCTCTATAACTTGTTATTCTAATGACATTTAAGGATTCTAGAGTTGAAATCGCTTTGGTAGAACATTGTTATTGTATTTACTCTCTTAACCTCACATAAGAGAAGGAAGAGGGTAAACACATTGTTCCGGTTGAGATTGGCTCCTGGATGAATTCACCGGACCTTCGCTGGAGCTGGCGCGGAAGCAGGAAGAGGAGGGTCTGGCTCGCTGTTGGCTCCTGGATCTGAAAACCACAGAGAATGTGAGAGGGAAGGTCAGGGGGTGCCCCGGCGCGACCACTCCGACGCTCAAGTCAGGGATGGCAAAAGAGGAACAGTAAGGAGAGCTTGAGCGTTCAAGGAGGAGAAGAACTTACTTGTGTGAGAGAGGAGTGGTCGTTTTAAGGAGATGGGCGGGTGCGCCCGTCGCGTCATCATTAAAAGATGTCCCATCATGATTAATAAAATGTCAGGAACAATCAAGCACAATAGTCATGAGTTCCATCACTGGTAGATAGTTGTCTTGTCATTACCCATGTGAGTGTCAGAGGAGTGATGATAATAAATGAAGGACATGAGCTTTGTCAGAAGGCATGATGGGATGCGCCAGGGCACTGTAGGCCGAATTCGAATGGAGATGTATGGCCAAATCCGAATGAAGTATATGGTCGAATCCGAATGGGCAGAACTGAACTGTTATGCCCGAATGGGCTGAACTGGGCTGCTGTGGCCGAATGTGCTGAACTGAGCTGAAGCTGGGCTGAAGTGAGTTGCCGAGCCGAACTGGGCTGAGGTGAGCCGAACTGGGTTGAAGTGAGCCCGAGCCGAACTGGGCTGAAGTGAGCTGCCGAGCAGAACTGGGCTGAAGTGATACCGAGCCAAACTGGGCTGAAGTGAGCTGCCGAGCCGAACTGGGCTGAAGTGAGCTGCCGAGCCGAACTGGGCTGACTACCGAGCCGAACTGGGCTGCCGAGCTGCCGAGCCGAACTGGGCTGCCGACTGGGTTGAAGTGAGCTACCAAGCTGAACTGGGCTGCCGAGCCGAACTGGGCTGAAGTGAGCTGTCGAGCCGAACTGGGCTGCCGAGCCGAAATGGGCTGAAGTGAGCTGTCGAGCCGAACTTGACTGAAGTGAGCTGCCGAGCCGAACTGGGCTGAGGTGAGCTGTCGAGCCGAACTGGGTTGCTGAGACGAAATGGGCTGAAGTGAGCTGCCGAGCCGAACTGGGCTGAAGTGAGCTGCCGAGTCGAACTGGGCTGCCGAGCCGAACTGAGCTGCCGAGCCGAACTGGGCTGTGGAGCCGAACTGGGCTGTGGAGCCGAATTGGGTTGTCGTATATTATCCCCGTAACATAAGCCTCCCCACTAGTCTAGTCGAAGGAGCGGAAGGTCGACTGACTAGACCGAGTGTTGTGGCAGACCGTACCTTATTTTCTTTGTTCCGGAAGTAAGGCAGGGCGACTATCGAAGCCGTGAAGGTAGGCAGGGCAGCAAAGAATCTTGAGCTGCGAAGATTGAGGCCTTGAAGCAAGGCAAGACGACGAAGGCCGTGGGCACGGCGCAGACGCGAGATCTCAGCGGGGTCTTGGGGGAGGACGGTGCCATGAGGTCTCGGTCGAGGAAGGTGCCGCGAACGAACCTTCGAAGACGAGGGTTTGAGGGAGAATCGGGTCTGAATGCGGGGTGTCGGCTACTCGGCAGTTCGGGGTGTGGTATCTGCGATCGAGGGCTGCGTGCTCTGGGACCGTGGCGAAGTTCTTAGCGGGCGAGGAATCGGTCGAGGAGTCGGTTAAGCGGAGCTTGCGGGTGATCGAGGAGTGGCTGAGAAGCCTTGGTGAGTGGTTGAGAGTTTTGGATGAGTAGCTGAGAAGCCTTGATGAGTGGCTGAGAAGCCTTGGATGAGTAGCTGAGAGCCTTGGATGAGTGGCTGAGAGCCTGGATGAGTGGTTGAGAAGCTTGGATGAGTGGCTGAGAGCCTGGATGAGTGGCTGAGAAGCCTTGGATGAGTGGCTGAGAAGCCTGGATGAGTGGCTGAGAAGCCTTGGATGAGTGGCTGAGAGCCTGGATGAGTGGCTGAAAAGCCTTGGATGAGTGGCCGAGAAGCCTTGGATGAGTGGCCGAGAAGCCCGGGATGAGTGGCCGTGAAGCCTTGGATGAGTGGCTGAGAAGCCTTGGATGAGTGGCTTAGAAGCCTTGTATGAGTGGCTGAGAAGCCTTGGATGAGTGGCTAAGAGCCTGGATGAGTGGCTGAGAAGCCTTGGATGAGTGGCTGAGAAGTCTTGGATGAGTGGCTGAGAGCTTTGGATGAGTGGCTGAGAAGCCTTGGATGAGTGGCTGAGAAGCCTTAGATGAGTGGCTGAGAAGCCTGGATGAGTGGCTGAGAAACCTTGGATGAGTGCTTGAGAAGCCTTGTATGAGTGGCTGAAAAGCCTTGGATGAGTGGTTGAGAGCCTTGGATGAGTGGCTGAGAAGCCTTGATGAGTGGCTGAGAGCTTGGATGAGTGGCTGAGAAGCCTTGATGAGTGGTTGAGAAGCCTTGGATGAGTGGCTGAGAAGTCTTGGATGAGTGGCTAAGAGCCTGGATGAGTGGCTGAGAAGCCTTGATGAGTAGCTGAGAGCTTTGGATGAGTGGCTGAGAAGCCTTGGATGAGTGGCTGAGAAGCATGGATGAGTGGCTGAGAAACCTTGGATGAGTGCTTGAGAAGCCTTATATGAGTAGCCCTGAGAAGCCTTGGATGAGTGGCTGAGAAGCCTTGGATGAGTGGTTGAGAAGTCTTGGAGAAGCCTTGGATGAGTGGCTGAGAAGCCTTGATGAGTGGTTGAGAAGTCTTGGATGAGTGGCTTGAGAAGCCTTGATGAGTGGCTGAGAGCCTTGGATGAGTGGCTGAGAAGCCTTGATGAGTGGCTGAGAGCCTTGGATGAGTGGCTGAGAGCTTGGATGAGTGGCTGAGAAGCCTGGATGAGTGGTTGAGAAGCCTTGGATGAGTGGCTAATAGCCTGGATGAGTGGCTGAGAAGCCTTGATGAGTAGCTGAGAGCTTTGGATGAGTGGCTGAGAAGCATGGATGAGTGGTTGAGAAACCTTGGATGAGTGCTTGAGAAGCCTTGTATGAGTAGCTGAGAAGCCTTGGATGAGTGGCTGAGAGCCTTGGATGAGTGGCTGAGAGCCTTGGATGAGTGGCTGAGAAGCCTTGATGAGTGGCTGAGAAGTCTTGGATGAGTGGCTGAGAAGCCTTGATGAGTGGCTGAGAGCCTTGGATGAGTGGCTGAGAAGCCTGGACGAGTGGTTGAGAAGCCTTGATGAGTGGTTGAGAAGCCTTGGATGAGTGGCTGAGAATCCTTGGATGAGTGGCTAAAAAGCCTCGGATGAATGCTGAGGCCATGGCTGAGTAATGCTGAGGCTAACTGAGGCTGAGTAATGCTGAGGTCGACTGAGGCTGAGTAATGTTGAGGCTAACTGAGGCTGAGTAATGCTGAGGCTAACTGAGGCTGAGTAATGCTGAGGCCGACTGAGGCTGAGGCTAACTGAGGCTGAGTAATGCTGAGGCTAAGTAATGTTGAGGCCGACTGAGGCTGAGGCTAACTGAGGCTGAGTAATGCTGAGGCTAAGTAATGTTGAGGCCGACTGAGGCTGAGTGAGTCGGAGAGGGTGTTAAACCCTGGGAAGGGTAACTGCAGATGGAGCAGGTCCGAGACCTGTATTGAGCTCGATCTTGGCTATGTCCGAGCCGAAGGGAGGTTGAGCCCTGAAAAGGACATTTGCTGATGGAGCAGGTCCGAGACCTGAATTGAGCTCGACCTTGGCTATGTTCGAGCCGAAGGGAGGTTGAGCCCTGAAAAGGACATTTGCTGATGGAGCAGGTCCGAGACCTGAATCGAGCTCGACCTTGGCTATGTCCGAGCCGAAGGGAGGTTAAGCCCTGAAAAGGGCATTTGCTGATGGAGCAGTTCCGAGACCTGAATTGAGCTCGACCTTGGCTATGTCCGAGTCGAAGGGAGGTTGAGCCCTAAAAAGGATATTTGCTGATGGAGCAGGTCCGAGACTTGAATCGAGCTCGACCTTGGTTATGTCCGAGCCGAAGAGAGGTTGTGCCCTGAAAAGGACATTTGCTGATGGAGCAGGTCCGAGACCTGAATCGAACTCAATCCCGAGTCGGGAGAGTGAGGTTGGAGGCGGAGAAGCCTTGACACCCGGAGGAGGCCATGCAACAGTGTCATTGTTCGTTCAAGTATAAGAAATACACAGGACGTACCATGACATTGGTGCTCCGGGATGTTAAGTGCGTCACTGCTGCTTGATGGGGCAAGCTCCCGGAAGGGTATGGTCAGCAATAGCAAGAGAAATTCTCGTGGGGTCCGTCGGTGTCCAAACGAGGACATCTTGATTGCGGAGAGGGCGGGTGGCAAGATCTAACTTCAGTCCGGTGAGCAATTTGGCGGTGACTTGGACGGTTGTCTCAAGGCAGTCGGGGCAGCCGCGTGGGGGGAGTTAGTTCCTCGGAGAGCTATGTCGTTTGTGGTTGGATTGAGGAGAAGGCGGCGGAGATGAAGGAGCTTCCCGGTTGGTGGTCTCTATTCGATGCTGGATGGCAGGGGTAACCTCCCTGTTGCGCTGTTCCTCTGCTTCTCGAAGGACTCAGGCATACTGATAGCAGTCTCGAGTGTTGTGACTCCGAGTCCGGTGATAGGTGCAGAACCGAGGCACCCATCGTGAAGGTTGAGTGGGTTGGGAGTCCACTGCCTGTATGACATGAGGGTCGCATTTCGGTACCGTCGGACGATCCGACTCCGGCCTCGGGAGCAGTTGAAGTAAAGGGTGGTCGTCACTTCGACTGGCTGGAGTAAGTGGCCGACTTGGGCCTTTGTGAGATGGGGAGTCAGAATTTATGCGCCGAACCGATTGAGCTTCCTCCACGTGTGTATATTTAACTGCGCGAGTCAGCAGCAGATCGAAATTTTCCGGAGGCTTCTTGATGAGGGATCGGAAGAAGTCGCCCTCAATCAGTCCTTAAGAGAAGGCGCTAATGAGGACCTCCGATATGGCAGTCGGGACCTCTTGTGCCACTCAGTTGAATCGGCGCACATACTCCTTAAGCGATTCTTTGGTTTCTGCTTGGTGGAGAAGAGGTCCCTGGTGGTCTTCTGGAGCGTCCGGCTGGTAGCGAAGCGCCTTAGAAAGGCGCTTTTGAAGTCGTTGAAGGAGCAGATGGACTCCTGAGGGAGCCGTTTGAACCACCGGAGCGCGGAGCCGGCCAAGGTAGTAAGGAAGACCCGGCACTTGATGACATCAGTATACTGATGCAACAGGGCTGCATTCTCGAATCGACCCAGATGATCTTCCGGATCAGCTGTCCCAACGTAGTCAGAGAGTTGCGGGGCTCGAAAGCGGTGGGGAAGCTCCTCCTCTAGGATCCAGGGGGCAAAGGGAGATCACTGGGAGCTGCTGCCCTCGTCGGGACATGGCGCTTTGCCACGGGCTAGGTGGTGGGGTGGAGTCCATCCGAAGGCGGATTCCGCGGACCTTCTGCAATAGTCTTGGCCAAAGTATGGCCGGGCTTGGCCCTGGGTATGATGAGCCTAGTGGACTTGATGAGTTTGGGCCTGACGGGCCTTCGCAGGTTCAAAGGGCCTGCGGACCGGTGCTGGTGGAGCTTCAGCGGAATGGGAGGGAAGTCGTGAGGGAGCGGCCGGAGATGGTGGTTGCGACCTGGAGACCGCTAGGACGGCGGCGGCCACAGCCCTGTTAAAGTCTTCCTGCGTCATGGTGAGAAGGTGAGGTCGACGAGAATCGTCCGTCGGCATCTCAAGTTCGGACGTTGATGTTCCCACAGACGGCGCCAAATTATATTCCAATTGAGATTGGCTCCTGGACGAATTCCTCGGACCTTCGCTAGAGCTGGCGCGGAAGCAGGAAGAGAAGGGTCTGGCAAGTTGCTGGCTCCTAGACCTGAAAACCACAGAGAACGTGAGAGGGAAGGCCAGGGGGGTGCCCCGGCGCGACCACTCCGACGGTCAAGTCATGGACGGAAAAAGAGGAACAGTAAGGAGAGCTTGAGCGTTCAAGGAGGAGAAGAACTTACTTGTGTGAGAGAGGAGTGGTCGTTTTAAGGAGATGGGCGGGTGCGCCCGTCGCGCCATCATTAAAAGATGTCTCATCATGATTAATAATATGTCAGGAACAATCAAGCACAATAGTCATGAGTTCCATCACTGGTAGATAGTTATCTTGTCATTACCCATGTGGGTGTCAGAGAAGTGATGATAATAAATGAAGGGCATGAGCTTGTCAGAAGGCATGATGGGATGTGTCAGGGCACTGTAGGCCGAATCCGAATGGAGATGTATGGCCAAATCCGAATGAAGTATATGGCCGAATCCGAATGGGCAGAACTGAACTGTTATGCCCGAATGGGCTGAACTGGGATGCTGTGGCCGAATGGGCTGAACTGAGTTGTCGAGCCGAACTGAGCTGAAGTGAGCTGCCGAGCCGAACTGGGCTGAAGTGGGCTGCCGAGCCGAACTGAGCTGCAGTGAGCTGCCGAGCCGAACTGGGCTGAAGTGAGCTGCCGAGCCGAACTGGGCTGAAGTGAGCTGTCGAGCCGAACTGGGGCTGAAGTGAGCTGCCAAGCCGAACTGGGCTGAAGTGAGCTGCCGAGCTGAACTGGGCTGCCGAGCCGAAATGGGCTGAAGTGAGCTGCCGAGTCGAGTTGGGCTGCCGAGCCGAACTGAGCTGCCGAGCCGAACTGGGCTGCCGAGCCGAACTGAGCTGCCGAGCCGAACTCCGCTGAAGTGAGCTGCCGAGCCGAACTGGGCTGCCAAGCCGAAATGGGCTGAACTGGACTGCCGAGCCGAACTGAGCTGCCGAGCCGAACTGGGCTGCCGAGCCGAACTTGGCTGAAGTGAGCTGCCGAGCCGAACTAGGCTGCCAAGCCGAACTGAGCTGCCAAGCCGAACTAGACTGCCGAGCCGAACTGGGCTGCCGTATATTATCCCCTTAACACACATCTTGTTGTTTCTTAAACTGTGATCAAGGTTTGATGCCATTCTGAACTAAGAAGGTACTGGCTTTTAGCCATAGGGATATGGTGCAGGTATCGTACTTGGTGTGCTTATAAGCAGTGTTGGAAGCTGAGGAGTGGAAAGGCATCATATTGAGGGTCTCAAACTTGCTTCGTGTGTCGCTCTGTCTATAAAACAACAAGTTTTAATGACACAGACAAGCACAAAATAGGTTCTATAACTGTGGCTGTGATTACCCATTTCTGCCGAATTTTTGGTGGAACCAAGAAGCTCTCGAAAATGGCTCCATGGAAAGACCTTATTCCACATTTCGTTCATATCTTGTTTGAAACAAACAACATATGGAATCAACCGTATGCCTCAAAATCAATACCTCCTTGCGGAATGGGTTTCCATCTGCTGGAGTGCACTCGCCCTCAGGAATGGTAGGATGAATCCGTCAGAGAAAATGCAATAACAACTGATCTTTATCGACATGTTTTAAGTATTTGGATTTTCATCAGTTTAAGATTGTTGAACAATGAAAAACTAACCATCATTATTGTGTTTGGCTTAAGACCATCTATAATGTTTTCGCTAGTAGTCCTTCATGTCTTAACATTCTTTCCAAGATGAAATTGGTAGCTTTTACAGTGACTATTATTATATATATTTTCCATTTTTTTCTCATGAGAAGCATGTATAAAGTTTACTACTATTATCTTTCATTGATATATGGAAGTTCTACAAATTGTTCGAGAAGGTAGCACAAATTAGCGAGATGGAACTCATAGAGCTTTACTCCATCTGCGATATCGGAAGGTACTCATTCTTCTTTCTACTACCAAATATTATCTCTGAAATTCTTCTTTTAGCTTAAGAACAAACTGTTGGGTTCTCTTGATCATATTTCACGGTTCATCGAATCTACAACATCAAATACTTCGTTTCTTTTGACGTATTACAATATTTGATTGTCTATGAACCTCATAAAGCTTTTTTCCTATTAACACCACTGTGAAATAAGCTTAGAATCTTAAGACCCTTATTTTCTTTGTAAGGTCCTAAGATGGAGTACTACCTCATCTTCTCTTCGATCTCATTGTTCGCGCCTTGCTCTTGCTCGTGCTTACCCCTCGTTGTCGGCTCTCGATCGTAAATTGTCGAAGGAAGCCTCGCCGGCACTTGACTTCACCGATACTAGACCTTGCTTGCCCAAACTCGACTTCACTTGTTTGCTGGAGTAAGCATGTCTTTTGTGCTCAGAATTATGCAAAGCAAGTTGGCCTAACATTGTCTCATTAACGAATGCTTTGAATCCTTTCCTATCACGCCGTTGCTTCATCTTTAAAATAAATAAGTAAATAGATTTGTTGTTTATTAAAATTTGAATTATTGAAAATAAAATTCATATTAATTCGTTTCTTTGCCCAAACAAGTTATTTGCCATTAATAGGTATATTTTGCCATTATTGTAGTTTCGTTAACTAATATTTGTAAAAAGCAGATATACCAGAGCATTCTATGAACTAATAAAGGACAAATTGGAGGGGTTTTTGGTAAAAAGTCTGGCAGTAGGATGCTTTCCCTAAACTTATTGTGCCCTTTCTCTAGTTCATCGCCGGCGGCCGCGCTGCCTCCGCCACTGAGGCGAGATTCTGCAGGTTGAGCCGCACGACGGTGTCGGCGAAGAGCGTGGTGTCCTCCACCGTGTTCCCCTCGGGCACGTCTACCACGTACGACTCCAGCACCACCGTCTTCCGCGCCTCCTCCCCGTCGCCTCCCCGATCTCGTCCACCGTGGTCACCGATCGGTAGTTCCGGAGCCGGTGCTCGCCGCCGATGATGGTGAATCCGATCGCGCGCCGGGTGTCGTCGAGGAGGTCGAGCCGCTCCGTGCTGGTGCTCGCCGGGAGGCCCGTGATGACGCTGAGCTCGCGGAGGCAGCCTGGGCGGAGGTCTCCGCCGCCGTCGTCGTCCTTGAGGGAGCAGCTCCGGATGAAGTGCTTGTAGACCTGGGGGCGGTCGAAGCGGCGGACGAAGGACCAGACGGTGGCGGCCGGGGCGCAGATCCGCTGGGCGAGGATCGAGGAGCACTGGCCGGGGCCAACCTCGTAGCGGTGGTGGGCGTCGATCACCGGTCTTAGGGATGCGTATTCCTGCACCGTCAGTCCCGCAGGAGGCTCCTCCTCCGCCGGCGTGGATCTTCTCGGGGCGTTCTCGCCGCCTTCCATGGTGGTGGAGTTTCGCGGGGAAGGTACTCTCTAGTCAATTTACCACTCCTTATTTGGCAAGATAGAAATAGAATATATTTATTTATTAAAAAAAATAGAATAATAAAGATAAGTGGCACATTCTCAACCATCAAAATGCAAAAAAAAAATACTTTAAAAAAAATAGAAAAAAAGCGAGATGATTGAATTGTATTTGTCCAAAGTGGTGGGGCCCAACAGAGTGCGTGTAATTATTGCCTTTCGGACAGCTCAATTAGATGGCCCACCAATCACATGATGCCATTCCTTTAAGGCAAATAATTGCATTATTTTATTTTAAGACGTATGGTTTTAATTTACATTTAAAAAAATGAAAAATCAAAATATAAGAATATATGTCCTAACTATTATATTTTATATTACATAACAAATATAAGTAATACTATAACTTTTATTTAATGGATTAGTAGTTTAGTAGTAGATTTCACCTCGTAGAATTAAGATCTTCGAGAATTATATTTCCAATTCTAACATTCCATCAAATAATTCAAGATAAAGTTTACAAAAGGAACTTATAAAGGAACAAACCAAACAAAAGAAGAAGAGTTCAAAGTGGTCGACGATAAGGAAATGTGACCTTGATAGCAAAACATGAGAACTATGGTTCCATTGGAAAGTCCTTGGTGAGAAGGTGTGGAGTTGGGCAGAGGTTGGTTGAAAAAAAGAAGTCTCACATAACAAATAACTAAAAACAAACCTAACATTGTGATAGTCAAGATTAGCTCCATTATTATCTTAGCTCCCTCTTTCCCTTTCTCTTTCAATGTAGAAGATCAATAAAATTTTAGATCAACTAGTTAATGAGATCCAAGCAACCTTGTTATTCATAAAGTGAATTTAGTTACGATTGTCTTCGGGACATAACTGTGTTGATTATAATGGAACAGATTTGTAGAAGAATTTTATCGTGATTAATTGTAGTTTTTCGATTTAGTTTCTTATAGATGATCCTGAAATTGATCATGGGAAATTGTTGGGATAGCGGATTTCACCTTTATTTGTAGAAGAATTTGGTTACGATTTATCTAACTCTTAAAGCTCGATAGCAAGAGCCGTAAGGTGGTGCCTGACTGATCGAATTGATACAGATGTGGGCCTCACGTGGATGATGACTTGGCGTCCACGTCATCCCTCGCAAAGTTTCTATGGTCGATCGCCCGGCTAATTATTGGTGGTCCTCACACTGGACGAGATCGTTTTGTTGTATTCTCACGAATCCACGGCCGGCCGAGTTTCCATCTAACAGCATCAAAACTCGCATCTTCTAGATTCCAATTGGGTCCCATTCTCTCTTTTTTAAGTTGACATCACCCGATTAATTTTAAAGGGATTTATTTGATTTTATAAAAAAATTTCATCGATATCAAAATAAATTGAAAAATATTTACGATGATTCATTCAAATAGTATATTATCTCTAATTTGTTACTCACACTGGAGGAAAATTACTCTTAGTTGAGTCTCAAATTTGATATTTTTGAGATTCGTGGGAGAATTTTAATCGCGATATTATTTCTTTTATTTATTTATTGAGAATTTATTAGAAAAAAAAAATTGGTGGACGACGATTGGCTGGGGAATGGTCCAAACCAGTGGGACCCACGACAGCTGTCTCCAGTTGTTGTCTGCATTGTGGCCGTCGCTTTAGACAGTGTTGAATAATTGCATTATTAATTTAGTTGAATTTATTTATTTTTATAAGTAAATGTCCGGATTGAACAATTTGCAATTCGGACCTTTTTATTACAAAATTTCTCTATTTGGGTTCCTCTTGGCCTAAATATTCCTTGGTTAATATAAAACCTAATAATATGTATATTTAAATCACAACCTATCTCATTGTCTCTTGTCTAATTTTTAATTTTAATGTTGATATCGAAATTTATATTGTAAGAGTCTTATATCTATTACAACTTTTAAAAGTTATTAAATCTAACAAATATATCATAATTTAACTTTAGTGGAGGTTTAATTTATTTAAATATAAAAACATCATAGTAGATTATAAATTAGAAGACTTTTAAACATCTTACTTAATACATAAAATCAATATTATTAACCATAATAAACTTCCTATAGTTGTCCTCTTTTCCTCTCTCATTTTTGTCTATTAATTGCCATTATTATTAATATACGTAACATTATTTATAATAATGACGCAATAAATATACGTCATGTGTGCTTTATCATTTTTTTTTCACATACTAAATTAACATTGCTAATAATTAGGAGTTAAGAGGACAATAATTTGAAACACTATTTTGTTTTTTTGTTTTTTAAATTAATAAGCAAAAGAGACAAACGTTATCCAAAAGATGTTCATGATTATTTCTATTATTGACTTCTAATATGTTTTAGTGAGCCGTTATTTAAGATAAAATTTTATCGATTTTTTTTTAATGAATTTAAAGTGTTGTTTAATATTTATTTACTAAATAGTTTCCTTTAGTATTAAAATATATATAATCAATATATAAAAAGAAAAAAGTAGATATAATTCAAGCAATAAATGCCAACGGATTAGGACTAAAATTCTAAATATGTTAACACATCAATATTTCCTAATTGCACAGCCCAAATAAAGTAAATAATGATCTTGTATTAATGTTGGTCGAACCCGGTCCACCCCCACCATCCGGTCGAACCAAACCGATCCGGAAGATCCGTGGAAAGAAAGCAATAAACAGATACAAGAAGCAGCTCATCTCCGAACACCGTCGCGACCACGCATCAGGAATTCTAACTACAAGAAACGGCCCACGTGTACCGAACCTACTGTCCTTTCCCAAGGAGTTGTGCTTGATGGCGTAATCAACGGGTTTGTGGCACACCGGATCTGATGATGGTGGCAGTTTCGTAATTTTATTAAAGAGATGGGGGTGTCTTCGGGAGTTTATCTCGCCTTCTTGGTGCTTTAGATCTCCGCCGTCGATGTCTTTATTGATTTATTATTTTGTAATTATAAAACCGATGGAAGTATAAAAATGTCATCTTTGATCTTGCATTCGTCGTGCGCGGAAGAGAGAGATAAGGAAGGAGAGGCGATTTCTAGGGTTAGGGCGAAGGCTTCGTCTCCTGCGGTAGATGGAGGCGGCGAGGGGCGCGTACGTCGTGTGGCAGGAGGTGGTGGTGTCCAACGACAAGGGGCGGCGGGTCGTGCACTACTACCTCAAAGGCGCCGGCGGCGGGGCGGATCTGGCGGTGGTGGGCAGGGAGAAGAGTGTGCGGCACATGTCCTACACTGTTCCCAACCAGTTCGCTAGATCTCTCATGTCCAGGCCGCATCTCATGAACTCTTTGCCCTCGTCGTCGTCGCCGCCGCAGCCGCCGGGACTCTCGTTCAAGTGGCGCTCCAGGAGGGAGGTGATCGACTGGTTGTCTTCCCTTGTGTCAGGTATGCGGTCCAAAAATTTAACTTTGAGGTGTGATTTGGTACGAATAACCTAGGGTGTTCTCGAGAAACATATAAAGAAGACCCCTTTGGAAGAAATTCGGTTTTGCGATTGTTTGTTTTGTCTTATCGATGACCGGCTTCGCTATTCGACTGGTTCTTTCGGTTTTTTTTTCCCAAAGTTTGGCTTTGTCTACATCTTGTAACCAAAAGTACTATTTTTGTGGATGAATCTAAATCCTATGCACGATAAACAGCATAATGAAGAAAAAGGAGACCCTTTTTTTCACTCACGATGAGTTTTTCTCGTATTCGATTTATCGGGTTAGTTTTTTTTCTTCTTGTTTCCTGATCTTCCCTTGAAAGATAAGTTCATATCCTCTCACGTCGTATGGCCATATCATCTTCAATTTGAAGGCTGAAAGGCACGAATTATTATTGCCAGGAGCTATTTATGAAAAGATTTTGCCGTTTTATTTTGCCGTGCGTGTATGGCCATATCATCCCTTCTGTTGTTCTTTCTTATAAAATCCTTGTTCTTGTTCTTTGTTCTCTTTCTCCAATTATCCTACTTGCTATCTTTTGTACTCGCTTCTTATGAGCGTTTGGAGATATTTCTTCGCTTTTTTGCCATAAGTTCAAAGTATAGACATCATAAACCGCCTGGGTTTTCGATGTCTTTTTATTTTCCGATTACGATCTGTCTTTGATTCTCTTTTATATTTCATTATCTCACTCGAAGATTTCACCTTTTTTCTTTGTCTACTGTTTGTTTTTTATGGGTTTTACCTGAAACTAGAATTAAAGAAACAGGCTAAATTTTCCTTGATTCGATATTTTTGTTATCTGTTGTGTTATTTTCTTTAGATCTAGAATACCTTTCAAGGTTTTTAGCTTCTATATATATTATTCTTCATATTACGACGAGTTTTTCCTTTATTTTCTGTGTTGCTTCCCTATTATAACATTTTTTCCTAGTCCTGATAATGATAATACACAGACTGTGTAATGTTCTACAGTCCCAAAGATAAGCATAATGATGATAACCTTTTGCTTATTTTTTGTGAATATCATTCCTTACATGTTTGATTGTTTGTTGCTAACTCGATTCAAATTTTGGTCTTTGATATAGTTGGTTTAGTTAATGAGTTCCTATCTTTTTCTTGTACTGATTTTGCAATTTGTTCCTTATCATTGTCATTCATATTTCCAGATCCCCTTGCTACTGCTTCTTCTATTTCCGGCGATAGGTGTGGAGATGCTGATATTTATGAACCTGGAGATATGCCTGATTTCAAGGTACTAAAAGTATTACGTATCGATTATTCATTTCTGTATCAAGGTTGATAATTTTTGTTTGCTCATCGTCTATGCTGCTGCTGTGCGTGCAGTTTCCTTCGAAGAAATCAAGAAATTCTTCAAGTGAATTTCGATGGTTAGGTGTTCCATGGCAATGCAAAAAAAGGAAAAGACATTATCGTTCCTTCTCGAAGAATGGGGTTACGATTTCAGTAAGTATAGTTGCATTATTTTCTTCGCTATATTGTTGTCACCCGCATGCCCTAATTTTGTCGATTGTCGCATAGGTTCATGACTTTGTCTTTGTTATGGTGGAAGAGAACAATAGGCTCGTTGCATATGTGGATGATTTATACGAAGACTTGTTGCAGGGTGACAATATGGTTGTGGTACGATGGTTTCACAAAGTTGATGAAGTTGGTATTGTTTTGCCTCCCGACACTAATGACAGAGAGATTTTCTTTTCTCTTTGTCTTCAAGATTTCAGTGTTGAATGCATTGACGGATTGGCCGCAGTTCTCAGTGCTCAGCACTTCGAGCAGTTTCAGAACGCGGCACGACACAGCAGTTGGAGACCATACATGTGCCGTAGGCAAATCGATAGTGATGGCCTCAAACCTTTTGACATAATGCAGCTCCAAGGCTACTGGAGCCAGGAACTAGTGCGGTCTATGCCCATCTTTACCTCTCCCTTTAAGTTGAGATTGAAGATAAAGTGCGGCAATTCGAGTTTATCTGCCATCGGAAAAAGTGACAATGTTCCTCTAGGTGGTTCAAAGAGGATGCCGCTTATGCATCCTGAGGATTGGCATTCTGCAGAAACATCTGTGAGAGATAAGATGAGAACTACAAGTCTTAGTGTCAGCAGCAAATTCAGAAAGTGTGCCACCAACACCCTTTCAGGTTCTGCTTTGATAAGAAAAGAATTGTTCAAACAGAAACTTCAGCAACAATTTTGTCCTGGATACCACGTCGAAGTTCTTTCTCAGGACAGCGGAATGAGGGGTTGCTGGTTTCGGTGTGTGATCCTGAAGAGGCATCAGGATAAGGCGAAGGTCTGTTATCTGGACATTCAAGATCCTGATGAAAAGGGAAATTTAGAGGTAGGGATGTGTTACCCTGAAACCCTTTATTATAATTCCCACTGTTGCCAACTCTGTTTTTCCTCTTTCAGGAATGGGTTTCGCTGTCCAGAGTCGCAGCGCCTGATAAGCTCCGTGTTCGCTGTGAAAGGCCCATCGTCCGTCCGAATCCCTCGCAGTGCGACACCGTCCCCAGTTTTGAGATTGGGGCTATTGTTGATGCATGGTGGCATGATGGCTGGTGGGAAGGCATTGTGATACACAAAGAATCTGGTGGGCGACTGCACTTGTATTTTCCAGGTAAAATTCGTGACGCTAAGACGAAGACGAGCATATCCGTTGAATTTCTCTATGTCGCTGATCATCGAGTGTAATGTATTCGGACAATGCAGGAGAAAACTGTTCCTCTGTCTTCAGTGAAAGGGAGCTGAGGCAGTCACAGGATTGGATCAGCAACAAATGGAATGCCATACCGGACAGAGTGGATATTGCAATTTCTTTATCGTCTCACATCAAGGATCCGACTGGTGCCGAACTGACACATTCTAAAGCACCCGCCGGAGATCATCTCAGCAGAGAAGTAGTCGACGATTCACCCGCTAACACCATCAAATACGAGAACACGTCGAGCAGGGATTCATCCAGTGATAAAGAGGCGGACTGCTCAGACCTAACAAGCAGCTTTCAGTTCAAACTGAAATGGAGTACTTCAAGGAAGAGGAAACGTCGGAGGGAGGCGACGCAGCAACACTGCCAGACTAGTAGCAGCGGCAGTGAGGATTCAGAGGTGCAAGATGGCTGCGGAGGTGGTGGCAGCAGCTTCGTGCTGCCGAAGTCGATGGCTGCCGATCATGACAACTGCAAGATCGGAAGTGACCATATGTTCAAACCGCCACTCTCCAGCCTGGTCATGTCCCAGTGAAGTTCCATGATTGTACAGCCTCTCGAATCTGGAGGGATAAGCGAAGACCTAATTCGAGGAGCCTGAGCCTCCTCGGGTGGGAGGTGGCAAGGCGAATGCAGTTTTCACGCATCGCCGTGCTTTTGCAGTCGCGCTTCTGAGACGCAAGGGGTTCGAAGGAGAGCCCCCATGGCACTCTGAGAGCTCCCATGGCACTCTGCTGCTGCTGCTTCTGCTGCTTTGCTGCTTTGTATTTATGGTTATTTAGGGGACAGTAATGGGGATGAGGATCTGAAGAGAACTGAAAGCCATGACAGTTTAAAATGTGTTGTAACCCCAAATTTTGCTTTCCTGACCGATTGATTGTTTTGGATAAACGTACTTATCCCAAGCTTTTATTAAACTAACCCCTTGTTCAAGCAGTTGATAAATCAATGAGCAGTCAGTTAATCTTTGGGAAATTCATTAAAGAGTTGTGAATTTTAAATTATGCTTTTTCAATTTTTTTCTTCTTTGTATTTATTTATTTGTGATGCGAGATGTTTACTTGGTCGTATTTGGTGAGCTGAACGATAAAGATGATGGTTGTATACTCTGAAACGTCTCCTAGTTGTTGGTTTTTTCCCCTTAGTGGTTGACCAGTCCACCTTTTTTTTTTTTTTTTTTTTTTGTAGTGCTTGTTTTGGAACGTTGACGTTATTGGCCAAGAACACCTTGGGATCAAAAAGTCAATTGTGATTCTTTTTCGAATGAGTAATGATTTGGTGAAGTTTGCGTCTTGGACTTAACGTGATTTGGTTAGTCCAAAGGGAAGGAGAGAAAGAAGAGGAACTATAATATCTTATTTTCTTCACTAACCTCGTAATCTCTTTTAAAGTAGAATCCGACACTCCAGCGGCTTTACACAATCGGTCCTACGACCATTGGTGAGAAAATAAATCGAAAAGTTACAATTGACCACAACGAAAAAGGACATTATCTCGACTTCGTCCAAATTCAAATCCTTGTCTATTTCTACAACTCTGTTTCATCGTAACCAACTCAGTTATGCTTGGAGGCAAATGATATAATTATCCTCAAATATATTATTTGATATTATTATCTCTTATCCCATTCATTAAATTCTGAATCAGATCCATATGAACATGACAAATCTTCATTATAACTAGAATTTCAAAACTACTACCCTAGTTATAATAATTTTAATTTCATTTCAACAAAAGTGGAATCTATCATCCCAACGGCCTCACACGATTGATTTTACGATCATTTATAAAAAGGCAAATCAAAAAGCTGCAATTGACCACAATCACTAATTGTTAACCATACATTAATTTCAACCATGCTAACCATCATTGAAGATATTGAAATCAAGCAAGTTAATTGATATATATCTATCTCGAATTCATCTGTTTAACAGGCTTCGACACACATGAGTACATCCACTAAAATAATGACAATTTTCTCCAAAAATAAAAATAAAAATAAAAAGGAATCAAGCATCTTATAATTACTCACAGAATATAAACAGGGTTAGTTAGTTCGAGTTTCTACAAAAGAAACATCTACCATAACTGAAACCAAACCTCCTCTAAAGCACATAACAGATAAATAATAAGGAGAAAAAAACACAGGCATCCTAACTTTGTGGCAGTATGGATCTTATAGATTATATGACTAGCATATACCCTTTGGTATCCCCTGTAATTTCTTTACCATCAGATCATCCACTTTGATCCATGCAGTACGTCTAACTTTGTAGGAGGCTTTAAACAAAATCACAGTCTTAATTTTTTTTCCTCTCATTCTATCACTGATTGAGGCTACACCTAACTACTCGAGAAATAGCATATCCATCTCGACATTCTCATTTTCTGTATCAACTTTATCTAATACTAGTGCTTTTCTAATGACCCATCACTTTGCCCTATAAAGAAAGTTGTCGCGACACAACTCCAAGAAGTTTAACATTTTCTATAAGAAGAACACAACCATTGTATCCATAAGTTCTCAATTTTACCTAATCCAAAATCAATTATTCTATCATTTAATGAACTACTACTTTCAATATATTCAGTTTCATTTTTACTCAAAGGTTTTAGTAAATTTTCCCCCACAATCAAATTTTGAATCTATTCTGAGTGCTGAATGGAATAAGCAAAATGGAAGTATCACTCTTTGCAGTCTAAGGTGAAGGTCGACATGAGGAGACTACATATTAGACTACATGAGCATTGAGTGATCAAAAGATATTTTATTCCCACAGTTGATATTCCTAGCCAATGCCTCATGATCTGGATGATAAAATTGTTTATCCATTGCCTGCTAGAAAACACTGCAAAGGATTGAGAATCAACAGAATGTGACCAAGATTGATAAATGTAAAGGCCATTATCAGACCTGACACTTGTGTAATATTTTAGATTAGTTTTACAACAGAATCATACGACTATGACACCCTTATAGAAGACCTTCAAGTGGTTCAAAGGTCAAACATAGTAACAAAAACCAAACTAACTCCAAAGTAGAACAAAACAGTTTGCTTGTATAACAGCAAAAGACCATTGGAATTCAGCAGCACAACTATGAGGAAAATCTGAAGAATGAAAAGTAACTAGGCAGTACTCACGATAAATTCATGTCTCAAGGTCATACTATGTGTATTCTTGTGCCATATGTGCTTACAAATGCATTTCATCTTCCAAGATGTTTCTAATCGTATAATGTATTTTCTACTTTACCATAGACAAGATTATGTGTGAGAATGTTGATCAACTTTTTAGTTCAAGAAAGGCAACCTAAATGTGTAATTTTAGCATCATCTAATTTCATATTTAGTAACTATTACTTCAACATTCTAAACCATAGATATTTTGAGTTAAATACTGCAAAACTGTTGCTTTCAGAAAATGCAGAACAAATAAAATTCCATTCTTTCCACAAGATAACAGAAATATTTGCAGTAACAAAGCTCTTCATAGACATTGCCCAAGTATTGCAATGGCATTCTCATGAAGCAATAGATTCACGTTATTGCTTGCTTCTATTTGCAAATCTATAGCAAGTCAGAATTTTGTGAATTAATCCACAGCACAGGAGAGAAATGGCAAACTGTCAGAATAATATGTGCGCAATAGGCAGCAATGAATGATGAATCTAAAATACTAACCAAATGCAAATCTATAAGCAAGACAATCTTGTAAAAATGGCCAGTGTCACTATAATAAGGCAAAATAATTATAGCATCAATCACTCAGTCTTGCACGAAGCTGAGAATATCATATTATGCGCAACAGGAAGCAACGAGTTAATAATACTAACCAAATGCAACTGTGCCACAATCATGGACAAAGCTAAGTCTTTATTCCTTAGCAGAAAGAAAGGAGTGGCAGGAAACAAGAACAAGACTTCGTTATTCGAAGGATCGACAACACTGGCTACGCCTTCTTATAGCGGGCCACCTCGGCCTCGTTGGGGAAGAAACCCATGAGTCGGCCGACAGAGTTCTGGTATGCATACATGAAACCACCCATAACCCCGATGATGCCGCCTGTCACCATGGAAGGTCCGCGGACGTTGGGTTTGATCCCTGCCAGCGAGATCTATTAATTTTTATCCCTAACCGTGATCGAGAAACCGAGGAGGAATACAGCAGATTGGAAGGGCGTATAGGTACCGGATAGGTAGCCGACGGTGACGGAGACGGCGGTGATCGTGGAGAGGCGGAGGTAATCGAGGGTGTTGAAGTTGGCGACGGTCTTGGTGAAGGGCGGATTGCGATCTATCACCGGGTATTCCGGCTTCGCCCCGGCAGTGATGTCGATGTGCATCCCGTCGTCGTCGCCGCCGGAGCTTGCTCTCTCGTCGATCGAACGCGCACTCTTCTTGATCACTGAGATCGATCTCTCTCCGTTCGCGAACTGACGGCCGCCCTTCTTATGAAATCCCTATCTCTATTCTCTCAGAGAGATCATCATTTGTTACAACTTGGGCCGCCGTTGGAGGCCCATTAAACAACAGTTGGGCCCAACATTTGGCCCAATTTATTCTTTTATTTTTAAGAGCCCAATTTGAGATATTTGCTAAAAGTGTACTCACTTCTTCACCTGTTAAAAAAGAAAAATCTTTCCAATAATAATCTCTTAAAACTTTCAACTTAAATAGTGCATCTATCACTAAAATGGATGCTCGTGAGATTCAAAAGGTCGTTCTTATGGTCAACCTTTCCTTTTGAGTGGTATAAGTCATTTTTCTATTATAGACGCCTAAGTTGCAATACCAGATAGGTGTATTTATGAAATGCCTACGAAGTTATTTATCTAAATTTGAATGATTATTTTATCTTATTAAAATTAATGTGGTCGATCAACTAATAAATTTAAAGGAGATTTTAAATTTTTTATTTTTGAAATCGATGTTCGGGCTTCACCTCCTAAATATTCACCTCACTTTTTAACATGTTAAGGTGTGATTTGAAAATGCCATTAAGCAATTGGCTCACTGGAAAGCGCAAGTTCCGCCGTTAGTTGACGGCGTTAGCTCCGACCCAGCCATGGATAAATTGCACAGCCGAGGTTGTCGCCGTCCCGAGGAGAAAGAGGAGGAGGAGGCGGTGGATAGACGGAGCGAAGTAAAGAACTAAGAAAGCGATATCACTTCAGAACGAGCTCCAGATCTCTCGAGTTGGTGCTCGGAACGCGGTTGGTAATCGCCTCACTGATCTCCTTCTCCGGATCTTCCATTCTTAGTTACCAATCTGCTACTCCATGTCGGCAATGCAACGCCTGATTAACAGCGTGTGGGCAGATGCCTACCTGGGCCTACAAACTTTGGACAGGCGATGTGGGCCCATGCTAACGAGCCGTGCGGGTAGTTAGTGTTGACTACGTAACGTTTGGTCAAGGAAACTTCCTCAAAACGCACCCATTTCCTACCCGCTTTCCCAATGGTGGGTGAGTTTGATAGCGATCTCAGCTGTCTCTCTGGTTCGTCTTTCCCGCGGCTTCTTAAGAACTGCGAACCTAAAGCAAAAAATAAAAAATAAAAATAATGGCGACGAAGGAATCAGTCAGAACGAGATCGACAGGTTGATTCCCTGCTTGAGCTCCATCTTGATCGCCGGCGCTTTCTCTCCTTCTCGATTCGTATGGCCACCAGAATCAAGAAGTCCGTCAGCGGCATCGTGAAGCGCTTCTTTGGAGATCGCCGCCACAAAGGTCGGTCCTTTATCGTTCTTCCTCTTCTTTCGCTCTGGATTTTTGAGCTTGCGTCGTCATTTTATTCCTCGATTCTCCGTGGCGGTTGCAGACGGGAAGGAGGAGGAGGAGGACTTGGAGGCGATCGCGGCGACGGAGCAAAGGGTGTTCCGGTACGAGACGCTGGTGGCGGCCACCAGCAACTTCAGCCCCAAGCACAAGCTTGGCGAAGGGGGATTCGGCCCAGTCTACAAGGTATTGTAGCAGAGACAATTGATGAATTGATTCAGAAGAAGACGAGCTGGGAGTTGATTAGGGTTTTGGCTGATGCGGAAGCAGGGGCGGCTCGAGGACGGGCGGGAGGTGGCGGTGAAGCGGCTGGGGCGGCGGTCGCGGCTGGGCGCGAGTGAATTCGAGAACGAGGCGCTGCTGCTGTCGCGGGTGCAGCACAAGAACGTGGTGAACCTCCACGGCTACTGCGCACATGGCGACGACAAGCTCCTCGTCTACGAGTATGTCCCCAACGAGAGCCTCGACAAGCTCCTCTTCTCCCGTAAGCCCTGGCCACCTCCATTAATGCCCCTTCTTCCTCGCGATTCCTCTTCCTTTTGCTATTCTTCATCAAATTGAGACTTGGTCGTCAAAGATGCATTCCTTCTTCGATCTGCAGCTTTAAATTGAAATGCCTTTGTTGCTGATGGAATTGAGCAGAAGGAGAAGAGGGGGTTGATTGGAGGAAGCGGAAGGCCGAGCTGGACTGGGCGCGGCGGTACAAGGTAATCCTTGGGGTGGCGCGAGGGCTGCTCCACCTCCACGAGTCGGCGCACGTCACCATCATCCACCGCGACATCAAGGCCAGCAATATCCTGCTCGACGGCCGGTGGACGCCAAAGATCGCCGACTTCGGCATGGCGCGGCTGTTCCCGGAGGACAAGACCCACGTCAACACCCGCGTCGCCGGCACCAACGGCTACATGGCCCCCGAATACGTCATGCACGGCGTCCTCTCCGTCAAGGCCGACGTCTTCAGCTTCGGCGTGCTCCTCCTCGAGCTTGTCGCCGGCCGCAAGAACTCCGCCTTCGCCTCCCTCCCCGACCACGACGTCGGCAGCCTCCTCGAATGGGTATACGCTACGATCTTAACCGGCGTTATATGAAATCACAGGTTAAAAATTGATCTTTTTTTTTACCAGGCATGGAAGCTTTACAAGAAGGGGCAGAGCGTGGAGCTGTTGGATCCGGCCCTGTCGCCGGAGATCAGAGGCGCCGACGCGGAGCAGGTGGCGATGTGCGTCCGGCTAGCGCTCCTCTGCACCCAGGCCGATCCGAAGCAGCGTCCCGACATGAATCGCGTCTCCGCCGTGCTGTCAAAAATTACGACGACGACGACGACGACGACGACGACGTTGGTGTTGGAGGAGCCAATGACGCCGGGAATTCCCGGACGCAGGTACCGAAGGAGTTCCCTCGGACTCACTACCACCAACACCCGGGGATCCACCAATGCAGCAGGCGAATCTTCCTCCGCCTCCTCTGCCTCCTCCGCCACCACCTCCGCCACCACCTCCACCACTACCACTACAACCACCAGCGCCGCTCGTACGCGGACGACGCGCGTTGCATCGAATCCGTAGGATTGTAATTGCATTAATTGTGTCTAGAATTCTTTCGATGTAGCTTTTTGTTGTATATATGAACATGAGAGCCAGGGTATTTTGTGTAAATTTTGGCGGATTAGAAAGTTTTGTTCTTGATAATTTTGATCGAATTTGTAAGTAGATGATAATTTTGGTAATTCTTTATAATTTATCTGAAAATTTCAATCGAATTTTCATCTAAGTCGTCTTTAATCCTAGGTTTCGTCGCTACCCAACGTTGTCTCCGCTTCCGGGTTTCAAATGGGGACCCTTCTGCTGAACCAATACATATCAAGGTAGAACTTTGTGTGTCGATAAATTCGTATGCTTTCCTTTGTTCGTCTCCTAGTTCGAGGAGTTAAAGCCTCGCTTCGTGGTTTCCTAATCGAGATCTGCTTCGGCCTCCGATTAGGGTTGTGAGGGTTCCGTGCTGATCCGTCGATCGCGCTTCCATGGCTCTGGAGTGGGTGGTGCTGGGCTATGCGGCCGGCGCGGAGGCCATCATGCTCCTGTTCCTTACGCTCCCGGGCCTCGACGTCCTCCGCCGAGGGCTCGTCGCCGTCGTCCGCAGCGCCCTGAAGCCGCTCCTCGCGGTGGTGCCCTTCTGTCTCTTCCTCCTCGCCGACATCTACTGGAAGTACGAGATGCGGCCGACCTGCGAGCAGGAGCACGCCTGCACCCCTTCCGAGCACGTCCGCCACCAGAAGTCCATTATGAAGAGCCAGCGCAATGCCCTCCTCATCGCCTCCGCGCTCCTCCTCTACTGGCTCCTCTTCTGCGTCACCGGGCTTTTGGTCCGCATCAACCAGCTCAACCAGCGCATCGAGAAGCTCAAACGCTCCGAATGAGCACGGGATGCTCCAAATGCAAGTTCGATTGTTGTCGCTCAATTTGATCTTTTGATTTTACAGTATAGTTTCATTTGCATCTTGTTATTGTTGATCCATGCATCTTTCGACTGTTAAGATAGCACAATATAAGATCTAAAATAATCAGATGATTGAGGTTACTCACAGCAAGATTATTCACTTAGATATTGTACTTTTGATTAATCTCCTTCGGCTGAGTACAATAATATTTTCTTGATGAATTAGATCTTTTATGGTTATTCTGTTTCTTCTATTGATTCTTTCACATATGCTGGTTGCATAAACAATCGATTCCTTGTTTTATAGTTACATAACTATCTTTGTTTTAGAACTTATGACTTGAAGTGGTAATTGTTTCCTTAATAATTCTAGAAAACTTCTTTGCTTGTTTATCTCCCTTGCGAGTTGTGATGATCTGATACAGAAATCGATGCTTGATTAATGGTTATGTTACCTTGTGTCCACAAATTTGTTGAAGATCTTACAAACACTTCAGTTCTTGTATACTTCTTCGCTCCTGTGGAGATGCCACACTTCATGCTGTTTCAGATTGATACTGCACTTTGAGGTTTCATTGCTAAATAAACTTATGAGAATCGAAGTATCAAAGCTGTAGTTGACCACGACGAAGGATATTGTTTCGATTTCATCGAGATTCGACTCTTGTCCACTTCAACAAAACTACTCTGCTATAACCAACTCAACTATATACTAATTATGGTTCATAGATATTATAACACAATTATTTTTACAATAATGGTAAAATTCACCACCCCAATGACCCCACGTGGTCGATCCCATGATCATTTGTGAGGAGGTAAATTGAAACTGCAGTTGACCACGACAGAGGATATTATCTCGGCTTCGTCGAGATTCAACCCCTATCCACTTCAACAAAATTGCTCTGCTATAACCAACTCAATTATGCCTCGAGAGCATAATATCTATATACTAATTATGGTTCATAGATGTTATAAAACAATTATTTTTACAATAAAAGTGAAATCCGCCACCCCAACGATCCTACACAGTCAGTCTCACGATCATATGTGAAAAGGTAAATCAAGAAGCAGTTGACCACGACAGAAGACATTGTCTCGACTTCGTCGAAAAAGCATTATTTTCCAAAACTGCTCCGTCATAAGAATTTGAACCCTTATCTATAAAATGTCTATAATTTTATGATTCATTAATCATAATTATTTTTACAATAAAGGTGACCGTATTAGACAGTTATAATTTATAGTAGTGAATCTAAAATAAAAATTATTTTTTAATTTATAAATATTTAGAATTGGTTTGGTTCAATTGTGGAAATCCACAATGAAGTGATAACTGTCACCTCCTCCCTCAACGCACCTCTTCTTCCATTAAAAAACTCACAGACGCTTCAAATCCACCAAAGCGCCGCGCCCGCGCCCGCGCCCGCGCCATCTGACGCCCCTCCAATGGCCGATTCTCCCTCTTCGATTCCTTCTTTTAATATCGATCTCCTTCTCCTCCGACCTTCCTCCATTACAACCATCCAAGCTCGATGCCGAGAGGAAGAGGCGGCGGGGACTCCGCCTTCTTCCTCCCCTCCACGAAGTCGATGCCGCTGTACGACCACGCCGACGAGGCGGCGACGCGGAGATCCGTGGCTTCCGGACCTTCCTTCGGTGGATGTGTCTCGACCAGTCGGACGCGTGCCGCGCCGCGTTCTCATGGTCGGTCTTCCTACTATTCGCCGCCGCCGTCCCGGCATTCTCCCACTTCGGCCTCTTTTATGCCGCTGATCGACGCCCCTACGACCTCGTCGGCCAGACCTCCCTCACCGCCGCAGCCGCCCTCTCGTTCCTCACCCTCTCCGCCCTCACGCGCCGCTACGGCCTCCGGCGCTTCCTCTTCCTCCACATCCGCGCCGACTCCGACCGCGTCCGCCACGCCTACGCCGCCGAGATCCGCCGGTCCTCCCGCCTCCTCGCCGCCTTCGTCGCGCCCTGCTTCGCCGCGGAGACAGCGTACAAACTTGCCTGGTACGGCGCCGGCGCGGGGAGGGTTCCCTTCTTCGACGGCCACCCCGTGGCAGCGGGGTGCTTGGCCTGCGCCCTCGAGCTGGCCTCGTGGATCTACCGCACGGCCAATTTCTTCCTCGTCTGCGTCCTCTTCCGTCTGATCTGCCATCTGCACATCCTCCGGCTGCAGGACTTCGCGGCGGTGTTCGAGGAGGAATCCGACGTGGAGGCGGTCCTCCGGGAGCACCTCCGCGTGAGGCGGCAGCTCAAGGTCATCAGCCACCGCTTCCGGGTCTTCATCCTGTTGGGCATGGTCACGGTCACGGCCAGCCAGTTCGCGACCGCACTCGTCACCCTCCGCCCCAACTCCGACGACAACCTCTTCAACACCGGCGAACTCGTCGTAAGTCTCCTCACTGGCCATTACCAGAAACCCTAAAAATCCAACCTTTGGGATTTTGCAGTTGTGCTCCATCGTCCTCGTGACGGGGCTGTTCATCTGCCTGCGCAGCGCCGCCAAGATCACTCACAAGGCTCAGGCGCTGGCGAGCCACGCGACCAAGTGGCACATCTGCGCCACGTTGGAGTCCTTCGCCATCGACCGGCCATCAGAGGAAGAGGAAGCAGAGGAGGAAGGGAGCAGTGAGGAAGAGGAACTGGAAGGCACCAAGGTCTTGCATCCTCATGCGCACACCATCAGCTTCCAAAAGAGACAAGCACTGGGTAAGGATCGACCTGACTGAACAATTCAAATGATATGATAATCGAATCACAATTGCAAATCTGTTTGTTCAGTGACGTACCTGGAGAACAACAGAGCAGGGATCACCATCTTCGGCTTCACCATGGACAGGGCCTGGCTCCACACCATCTTCATGCTTGAGGTGGTGCTCTTCCTGTGGCTCCTGGGGAAGACCGTAGGCATTTCTTGAGACTTCAATTTCTCCATTTCCTGTTTTATTGTATAAACCACACACATACAGATACAAAATAATGAATCATGATTCATAATCTAATCTGATGGTTTACCGACTAAACTCACAGATAATCCTAGTTTTCCTTTATTCTCACATTGAAAAAGATCAGTACTTACCTTGCGGCTAAATTATCGTGTTTATTCAGACAGACCAGCTTTACAGTTGAAACTGAAAACAGAAAAAATCTTGCAATACAACAGAGTTTGGTTTTTCATAAATCTGGGGAACAAAATTGTTTTAACTTACAACAGTTTCTGCCATTAAGACCATGCCTCCATGAACTTCCACCCAGACTTAGAATTGGTAAGCTCGATAGGGCAGGTGAAAAGAAAGCAAAATCTCCATCTTGGAACAATGATCAGAATGGATGTAAACAGTTCTTATCATGGAGATTCTTCCTGAGCTTCAGTTTTTGGAGTATCTGTGGAAGTATTTCCGTGCTCATGGTTTTCTAGATTGTGTCGTCCGGATTTTGAGAACTGGCCAGGCAACTTTGATGACTTGGTGTTTTGGTTGGAAAGTGCTACTGAGGAGATAGGATACGAGAAAGACGGCAGAGGATAGCCATAATATCCAATGAGTGGATGGTCATATCGGCAAGCTGTTCCAAATTTGCAGCTTCCATATGTTGTGTAAAAGGTGCAAACCGGATGACCCTGCGTGAGCAGATACACAGAAAGGAAAACATGTAGGTCTGTTTGTTAAAACTGAAGTGAGACGAGCAAAGGAAAATGAAGGGAGAAAAAAATTTACCGGTCTTAGGGGTAGCCCCAGTGGTCCTATGGTCGCAATAGCTGCTTGATTCTGCTCTTTTGGATGGTGGTACTTGCATGAGATTCCATACTTGCAGTTCCCAGTTTTCATATAATATTGGCATTCTGGTTGATCAGGTCTCTCAGGTAAGCTTTGTGGCAGGCTAAAGTCCGGTCGTTCTCGATGCTTTGAGTTGGATATCTGGTTAGGTGGACGCCCGTCCACAGAGGTCATGTGGTTCATGCTTCCCTGGCATGAAATTACAGTTTCTTAAGTGCCATAATGGATGAATTCGAGTTGTAAACATCATTCATTAGCTTCTGTAGATGTTAAAGCATGGATACCACAACTGGACGAAGCACTCATTTGAAAGTGGAAAACAATCACATCCATGTTAATTCATAAACAGTATGTATAAATATCTTAACCAGGAAGTAATCAGTTAGAAATAATTTGCCGAAGTTTACAATTTTTAAAATCCTGAAGAGTCCTCTAGTAACTGAAGGGAAGAGAGGTGTGTGAAGTGGATTCTATTGATTGTGGGGAAAGGAAAAAAAAAATCAGATAAAGGCATAATGAGGAATTTACCTTTCAACAAACTATCAAGATAAACAACCCTACTTGAGAAGTTGAAATCCCTTGACTGCATGTTCGAATTATTACTTGAAAATTTTAAAAATATATATGTGTACTGCAGTGCCACATATTAATATGATCAAATGAATAAACTTGAAGTGCAAGTTAAGAGGTCAAAAATCAAGAGGTCATTATGAGTGCAAATTAGCATGGAAAATCACATATAACTAAATGGCAGGAAAACGATGGATATTTCTTATGTACTTTTAGGAAAGATTACAATTATAGTCATCACAAATTGTTATGGACCGTGAGCAAGCCCATGCAGCAAACAAGAATCTGGAGTCCATCAAATATAAGAGATACACACACGGCAGATTTAGAAAGAATGGTGCATATCAAGATAATTGATTCAGCTTTGAGGGCTTGCTCACGGTCGTGAAGGAGTGTTGGTTTTCAGTAGAATTGAGTCTAGCATCTTTTATTTTTAGTAAGAATAATCCTTTCTTACTCAGTGTTTGTTTTCTTCCTTCTTCGTGAAGGAGTGTCATAGTTGTATTTAAATTGCTGGAATGATGCAATAAAGAGGAAGATTGAGTTTACAAAAAGAAATCAAGCCCCTAGATCAAGAGGTTCTCTAATTCCAACGAGCCTCAAATTCACATTACAACCATAGGTTGTAAAGGTCGTAAAACCAAGAAAACAAAGATTGATTCCGCCGATCACCAGTAAACCGTCCCATTATGCGATCCATATCCAAGGGCCATAACAAAAACTCTCAAGGCCACAAATATATGAATGTAGAAGTGTTGGTAATGGACTATGTCTACACTCATCTAATTCTTTCTACTCGGTGTACAAACGTTGAGATGTTTATAATACCTTCTAGTTATTCTATAATTACTTTAGATTTAATGCGCCAGGTCTCTAGTATGTCATGAAAATGATCTTGCCAGCATGAGCTGCTAACATGCTAATGGCATATCATCTTCAAGAATGGCCAACTTTCCGCTACTATCAGCCAAGTGTGGCTCTTGTAGCTTTCGTGGCAATTCTACAATTCACATGACAACCACATGCTACTATAGTCTTCATTTGTAGAGTATCTAAAGACCATGTTTGCATAGTAAGTTGCAATTTACAAGGTATTTTACATATTATTATCATATCCTAGCTACATAAAGGTTTGTTTATCTCCTAAAAAATATGTATGAAGCAGCAAAACATGACTTGATAGCCTGTTATTGGTAAAAGTGTATCAATCAATAACAACGAAGGAAAAATTAATAGCATCAACTACCCTAATAAACAACTAAAGATACTGAAACTATTACTAGAAGTAAGTTTAACATGGAGTGCCTAGAATATTCTGTCTTTTCTCAATGCGTTTAAAAAAAGTAGCAATTGCAACAACCAGATACGTGCCCAGATAACGTAATTTCAGGCAAATACCACGTAGAATAAAACTATCATGCCTGGCAATGAGGCTTAGATTGCAGACAAATAGCAAGTAGCGTGATTCGGAGAAGCAGAAACTGGAAAAGAGATTTTGTGCCTTGCTCTGATTTTTTAGTAACAAAGCTGGCTGCATACTAATGTGTGATATATAAATCCAAATGTTGTAATGCCTAAAGGTACGGACCACTAATACCATAATAATCCAAGATGACTTAATCCCATAATCTCTGCTCAAAAAATCTCTAGCTACAACATATGTACGTTTGGAATTGAGAGTTTTGCAAGACTAACGCATCAAGTGCATAACTA